>NW_007247698.1:60438-91652 GCF_000164805.1 Carlito syrichta | reverse complement strand
GAGCCCCCCCCCGGGGGGGGGGGGGGGGCGGTCCAAAGCTAAGAAAACATGGCGACCATAGCTCAAAAAACACATGGCCTGGTCAGTGCTTAATAAAACAATGGCTGTAATAATAACTTTAAACAGTACTCAGTGATCTATCACAGAAAGAAAGAACAGAGTACCATATGTTTCCCTATTCTGCTCACCCTCACCCAGTTTATAGGTTCTTTAATCATATCTATTTTCAGCCCTCGTCATATTTTATGTTACACCTCCCAGCCAATTTGTGGTTAGGTGAAGTTATTGGACATATTTTGGCCACTGAAATATGGTTCAAAATTTTACTGGTTACTGTTAGGCTGAGGCAATGTAAATCTGTGCACAATCTTCTAATCTCTTCCTGAGCAGGAAAGAGTTCTCACATTGAGAGAACAAAAATCATAAAAGTGGTATAGTCTACAGGATAGCTTGTGAGAAATATACCCTTTCTTGGGTTAAATCATTAAAGTTTGAGAGTAATTTTCATCACAGAAGTCTATCCTATCTTAAACTAATTCAACTCATCTTGATGGTATCACCTTGAATGATAACTGTTCTTGACTTTGTCAAAGATAAATATAGCTGGACACTAGTTAAAGTGGTAAGGATAGATTTTAATCAGTAATAACTATCACAATAGGGAAAAGAGTTCTGTGTGAACTAAATTCAACTTTGGTTTATATGGAGATGACTGGGTGTTTTGAAGCGAGATGGAGGCTATAGAGAAGGGAGGCAAGCGAGGGTTCAGTCAGGGAAGCGGGAAATCTGAGAAAGCAGGAAAACGGAGTTGGTCCATGTGCATTTGGGTTTAACTGGTGCTTATCCAAACTAGGCTCCCACCTTTCTACTGATACTGGTAGATGGTGGCCCCATATTCAGGTGATAGCTGGAACAAACAGAAAACTCTTTTGGCAGCTTTGAGTTTTCTCAGGCAGGCACACTACGGAGGAGAGGGTCATCCTAGAGATGAGGTTTTGAGCTATTCGAAACTACATTAGTATTTAAGTCTTTATAGGCCAAGAATGAGCTCTCAGTAGGAATGGGGGCCCACAGGAGACTGCATAGAGTTTGGCTAAGGGAAGACTCTTTGTCAAATCCAAACAGAAATTATCTAAACCTGACTTTTGGAAATTTACTAGCCTAGGAGCTTAGGGAGATCTTGAGTATATCCATAGGCTCTTCCAGGTACAAGGTTGGCTTGGAAAACACTTCTTGTTAAGATTCTACAATTTTGAAGCTCATGAGAAGGAAAATGAAGGAGTCTAGAAACAAGAAATACTGCCTTCTTCTGACAAGTTCCATATGTGATAAGAAAAGGAACTCAAAGGCAAACAGGCATCTGAACACAAGAATGAAGTACTTCTCAAGTTGTACCTGGAATATGTGAATGGGGAAACTGGTGGTAGTGACTGCCCTTGTCCCTTAGGTCAAGGGCAAACAGGGATAAGGGGTCACCAATGATGGTGTGCTCTTCTCTCCAGCTCTCAACAATTAATCTTCCTTATATGTGAAAGGATAAAACTAGTGTCTAATTTTAGGGAAGAAAAACCAGAAAGTTCTGCATGTTGAAAAAAACATCAAGTCTAAAATAACAGAATGTAACTTGGTCTAGACAAAAGGAATGGGATGTATCAATCTGTCTTTTCTTTCACCCCACATCCTTCTCTTTGCTCTGCATGTGGGAAGATAAGATTGTAGCTGGGAGCGATGACTCACGCAGTGGAAACAAGAGGATTGGCTGAGCCAGGTTTGAAACCAGCCTGGGCACTTGCTGAGGTCTCGTCTCTACACTAAATCCAAAAATTAACCAGACGTGGTGGCGTGTACCTGTAGTTCCAGATACTTGGAAAGCTGAGACAGAAGGATTGCCTGATCCCAGCAGGTTGAGGCTGCAGTGGCTGTGAGCATGACACTGCACTCCAGCCTGGGCCACAGACTGAGATTCCTACTCAAAACAAAAAGCAAACAAACAAACAAAACCTAACCCCTTCCCCCCAAAAAACCCCCAAAGATTGCAATTGACACGATCAGTGTGGAATTGAACAGACTCTAGTTTTAGGAGTTAGGCTCAGATTTGCAGACCTGAAATTACAAGTGGCATGTCCTTGTTTATGGGGAAGCCCGCAAATAATTTACATATGAATGTTCTGTGGGGCAGTCTTTTGAAGATGCCTGAGGCCTTTTACCTTTCTGTAAGGAACTGGCTAATGCATAATGCTAGTAACAGCGATGCATTTGGAAAAGGGTATGGCAAGACTCAGCCTCCAGAATTAACTTTCTCATCTGTATTAAGTCTTTGGGGTGCTGGTTTTTTATTTTCCCTTAAAGACATGAACGAGTGAAGGAAAATAGTAGCTTATTTTCCATACAGAGATTTGAGTCTAGAATTATTTGTCATGATTAGGTCATTAAGTTTCTTCAGGGCAGGGACATCTATGTCATGTTCATTAATATGTTTGCTTGGCACTTGACAATGAGTGGCATGTTGTAGGTACAGTTTGAAAGACTGGATGGATTTAAATAATTTTTCCTGGATACCTACCACTGGAGGGTCCAGAATGTCCATTGTTCTTAAAAAATTAATGATCCATGGATGTCCATGTTGTTTTCAGCAAGGAAACAACTTTCTGCCACACGAAACCTTGGGCATTCCTATTTAGAGAATACCAGGGGCAGGAATCCTCCAGAAAGAGAAGGCTAAGTGTTATATGCTCCCCTTCCCAGCTGCTGAAATGTGACTTCTGTGAATGGGTAGATAATTTGGGTATTTTTGCTCTAGACTTAGTAATAGGTCATCTCCTGATGCACTTTTCTGTTTTGGTGGTGTTCATGGGCAGGAGAAGTTTTAAAAGTTGAAGTGAGAAGTGTGTAGGAATATGAAGTCCCATTAGATCAACATCAATTGGGTAAGGAAATCTCTGAATGAGATTTTACACATATTACAAAGAAATACTGTGAAAGGACATAATGTGGAGTCAATATACACAATAAGCAGCCTTTTTTTTTTTTTTAGTTGGAGTCTCACTCCATCACCCAGGCTGGAGAGCAGTGGCATGCTCACAGCCACCCCAAAGTCGACCTGCTAGGCTCCAGCAGTTCTTCCGTCTCAGTCTTCCTAATGTAGCGGGAATACAGAGAGATCATGACACCGAGACTATTATAGGAAGTGGCACTTTATTACGCTGGTTGGCTTGGTGGGCTCAACAGGCTAATGCTTCCAGGTCGAGCCCAGCAGAACAGAAGAAGAGGGGTCTTATACCTTTGTTTAGGTAAGGGAGTGAGTCGTGTTGAGTGATTACACATTCTCTTTGGAATTTACAAGGTGGTGTTTAGAAAAATAAGATCTTTCAAAGAACAAATGGTCTCCAAAAACTTCAGGGCAGCAGAGTCTGCAAGCAGGGTTGTAAACCATCAACTTTAAAAGAGGGGTTTTGGATAAGTCTGTGAATTAGTTACTCTTTTGGATTTCCATGAGAACCATCAGTCTTAGGCTACTCGGCTTTTTTTAAACAAAACCAGCCTGGCGGGTCTTCAGAGATTGCCACTTGATTTTCAAGAGGAAATACCTTTAACTGCTACCAACCCCCCTTTCTGCCACAGGGTTAGTGGGAGACAGTTTGTCATCCCAGGTGATTGCCATGGGGCCACCTGCTGATCCTAAAGCAGCTACTCATGTGTTTCTGCGTTCATTCACTCACTTATACAAGAAATATATTTGAGTATCTGTCACATTCTGCCACATTCTGAGTAGCCAGAACTACAGATGGGTGTGTGCTACTGTGCCTGGCTAATTTTTGATTTATTGTGGAGACAAGGTCTCTCCAAGTTGCCAGGGCTGGTTTCAAACCCGCGGGCTCAGGCAATCTACTTGCCTTAGCCTCCCAAAGTGCCAGGATTACAGGCTGAGCACCGAGCCTGGCCTGAGCAGCCATTAACATTGCCCAGATCTGTCATATGGTTCTAGCAGTTCAATTTAATTTACTTTCTAATCGCCAGCCATGGACAGAACAGGTTTCTCACAGTTCAATTTAATTTATCTTCTAATCACCAGCCACGGACAGAACAGGTTTCTCAGAAGTAGCTATTGATAATTGCTTTACAACTCCCCCCCCAACTTGTTTTGTAAACAGCTTTTTGTGATCTTTGTGATACAGCCCCCATCAACATGGCAGCAGTCATATGACTGACCTACCCATCCACCAGCCATACATCACCTGACATTAGTACTATACATGTGCTTACCTGCCCTTTATGATGACATGGAGCAGATCACCAACCAATCACCTTAAGGATTTTCTCCCATCAAAGGGAAGGTTTAACAGGATTCAACTTCTAGTAGCCATTTGCCATTGCCTTGCTAAGCTATGGTCTGGCCATGTGCTCTTTGAGCTGTGGCCAGGCCAAGTTTTCCTAAGCTTTGACTTCCTCTCCTAACTTGGAGAGGTGAATCTCCTCCCTCTCTCTCTTTCTTTCTAGTTTATTTTCTAGCCATTGTTTTGTTAAACTCTGGTGTGTCCACATGGCTTTTGAGATCTGGCCTCCAAGTTTCCTAACTTTGCTCCCCTCCCCTACCTTGGGGAGGTGACTATCCTCTCTCCAATTTACTTTCTAAATAAACTGTATGTTAGGGTACAAACAGGTTGAGGGTGGATGGATGGATGGAGAGGGAGACGTGGGAGGTGCAGTGCAGGGAGGCGCAGCACCACTGGAGCCAGCATGCCGGAGGTGCTGTGCTTGGAACCTAGAGATCTGAGTAAATGAAAAGAATTGCAGCACACAAAGAGGTGAGAGAAGATAAGATTTATTTAAGGAAGCTTCACCCCCCCACAGACAGGGAAATGGCCTATACTCTAGGTGAGTGTGTCGTTGTAGCTCCCCAAAGCCCTGGCTTAAATCCTTTTCCTTGGAAATGTTGCAATCAGGTAGACGTGACTGCTGTGACTTCCTTATTAACCATCTGTGGATGTCTTGGAGAACCTGTGACACAGAGACCCACTAATGTCTGCCCACATTATCATAGCTACTAGAAAAGGCTGTGACAAGGATTCTAATTCTCCTGCACCTTCCCAAATGACATTCCTTAAAGCTAATGGAGGTTGCACCTCCCCTTATCTCCTAGGCATTCCCAATGGGTAGCTTTGGGGGATCCTTGGCTTCCCTGTAGATAGTGCCCAATTTACTGGAAGACCGAATCCCCACCTGCTCTCCCTCTGAGTGGTCATAACTTTTGTAATTTCAAGTTTCATGACTTTTATAATCCTTGCCTAATGCATGATGTCTTAGGCCTTGTAGATTCCCCTTACTCTAGGCAAGCTTGATTGCCTCTATGAGATACTTCTCATACCTGGCACCAGGAAGTCTGTTTCTGAAAAGACAAAGTTGGTGAAGTTAATTTTATCTAAAGTGTGCATTTCTCCAAAAACATAGCTCCTACTTTCTCACCATTGTGTCAGGGTTTGAGAACAAGTTAAAAAAAGACTTTCGGTTCTCAGTCTGTCCTTTCACTATATTTTTCAATTTAACTTCTGGACAATTCTTTCTCATGGCACTGGATTACAGACCAGACACGGGCCTGATCTAACATTTTGGAGGCCCCAGAGAAGGATTTTAACACTTAGTGATGACATCGAGAGTTGTAAAAGTTTTCTGACCAGCTGTAAAACATTTTTAGTAAACAAAAAGTAGTTAACCATTCACTGCATGTTAACCATTCCACAGTAAACAAAAAGCAGTTAACTACTGTTAATTATTGATGTTCATTAACCCTATCTTAAACAAAACACAATCAATCAGTCCCTTCACAAACCTCTGGAAATTTTTTCTTGTAGACCTTCCCCAAAGACAATTCCCTCAGCCTACATTGGACCCTGATATGTCTTATAAATACTTCTATGTAGCCTCTGTTTCTTGGCAGATAGGAGACACTTTGCTGTTTGGCCTGTCATGCCCTTTACAATGTTTATCTTCCCTTTACCAAATCTGTGTTTCTTAATCCATAAATACCTTGGTGAGTATTTTTACCCCTGCTACTCTGATCATAGCAAGTCTATCACCGCACATGGCAAGAGGGGTGTCTGGTTGAGGCATGGGAGATGAAGGGAGGAAAGACCAAAGGCAATGCTGACAAAAAGATGCCAAACTCTGCAAAATATTTTTAAGATGGTTTATTCTGGCCAACCTCGGGACCTAGACTCATGACATATGTCCTCAGAAGGTCCTGAGAATGCATGCCCACTGTTGTTGAATGGTATCTTGGATATATAAAATTTAGGAGAATAGAATTTACAAGAAACCATAAATCAATACATGTGAGATTACACTGGTTCTTTCCAGGAAGGTGAGACACTTCCAGGAGAGGCCCTCAGGCTATAGCTGATTTCAGATTTTCTGATTGATGCCCAGTCAGCATAGTTATCTAAGAAATTATGAAAACGGTAAGAGAAATGGCTTGAGGAAGATAAGGGAGCAGAGTTTCTTGATATGTAGATGAAGTTTCGTGGGTGGTGATGGTAGACTTTAGAGAGCAGGTAGTCCGGGCTCGGTGGCTCAGCCTGTAATCCCAGTGCTTTGGGAGGCTGAGATGAGTGGATTGCCTGAGTCCGCAGGTTCGAGACTTGCCTGGGCAACTTGGTGAGACCTCATCTCCACAATAAATCAAAAAAAATTTAGCCAGGCTTGGTAGTGCGCACCTGTAGTTCCAGCTACTTGGAAGGCTGAGGCGGAAGGATCGCCGGAGCACAGCAGGTCAAGGCTGCGGTGACCAGGAGCGGCCACTGCACTCCAGTCTGGGTGACAGAGTGAGACTCCAACTCAAAAAAAAAAAAAAAAGAGAGCATGTAATTGTTTTAAAAATATGCACGAGACCCCAAAAGATAGTTGAAAGAACAGACCGAGAGCGGGGAAATGCTTTTTAAATACTGTTCCTAAACCATAATATAATAATGAGAAAGTAAAAGCTATGTTTTGGAAAAATGCATAATTTAGGTAAAGACTACTTAAGCTTACAGTTGACCATAGCAGCAACTTCCAAATGTTTCAGGTAATTTGTGAACACTATCATACAGGACTCTACAAAGTCACTTCAGGGATTTCTGAGTCCCCAGATGGTGTTCAAGTCCTCTCTAACAGAACAGATTAACCACCACAGGAGACCACTGGTGATCTGCTGTCTGAACCAGGTATTATTGCTTTTATTGGGCATTGGCATTGACATAGTCTCTATTTTAGTGGTTCTTCAGTAGTATCCAGCTTAATCCTGAATTTAGATTGATAGGGGTTAAAATGTAGAAAATGTAGAATCTGTCTTTGTAGATATTTTTTTTTTTTTTTTGAGTTGGAGTCTCACTCAGTCACCCAGGCTGAAGTGCAGTGGCACACTCACAGCCACTGCAACCTTGACCTGCTAGGCTCAGGGGATCCTTCCACTTCAGCCTTCCAAGTAGCTGGAACTACAGATGTGCATCACCATGCCCAGCTAATGTTTTGATTCATTGTAGAGATGAGGACTTGCAAATTTGCCCAGGCAGGTCTTGAACCCTTGGGCTCAGGCAATCTTCCCACCTCTGCCTCCTAAAGTGCTAGGATTACAAGCATGAACCACTATACCCAGCAAGACACTGTGTTTTAAATGAGCTACCCAGTGCTGAATTCTAGACCTGGGACTTCCTTTTTTCGAGTTAGCATCTCATTCCGTCACCCAGGCTGGAGTGCAGCGGCATGCTCATGGCCACCACAGCCTCAACCTGCTGGGTTTAGGTGATCCTTCTGCTTCAGCCTTCCAAGTAGCTGGAATTACAAGCACACAACACGAGGTGGGGCAAATCTTTTGATTTACTATAGAGATGAGGCCTTGCCAAGTTTCCCAGGCCGGTCTCAAACCCCTGGGCTCAGGCAATCCTCTCACCTCCACCTCCCAAAGAGCTAGGATTACAGGTGTGAGCCACCATGCCCAGCTGACTTGTTCATTTTGTAAATGAGAACTTAATTATTTCTCCATCTGCCAGTTTTGGAATCAACTTACCTTTCTTGCACTACATCTCATGCTTCTTCATTTTAGCCTTCAAATGACGAGTAGCGTAACTTGAGATCTGCAGCAATATCTGTCCTTTTGGGCCATGGCTCATCTCTGTGTTTCATGCCAAAAGGGCAATTTTAGAGTTCAGTCACAGGAAGAGTAAATTGTGGTCTTATATCTTGTTTAAAAAAAAACAAACCGAACACCTTGTTGATGTTGCCCAGGTTAAATCTGTGCCTTTTTTTTTTTTGTTATTGTTAATCTCTCATTTTTATAAAGTTACACTATTTTAAAGCCCTTCTAATGCTTCTCTTTTTATTGAATTAATCCTTGTGTCACTTAGGGTTCTCCAGAGAAAAATCAGAACTAATAGATATGAGAGAGAGGGAGAAATATTTGTTTTTAAGAATTGGTTAATGTATGAAGAAGAACAAAATTATAAACCTTGCAGCAACCTGGATGGACTTAGACTGTATAATACTGAGTGATCTTTCACAGAAGCAAAGAACTGAGTATCACATGTTCTTACTCATAAGCGAACCTTGAACAACTATCATAATACTGTAAGAAAAGAATTGGCAGTAGTGGGAAACTGCAGGGGTGGGGGAGGCAGGGAAGTGAGATTGGCAGTAGTGGGAATCTGCCTGGGGAAGGGGGGGGCACACCTCATCAGCAAGGGTACCTGCATAATGAATATTTGCATACCTAACCCTGAATTGTACCCCATATCTTTAAAATAAAAAAATAAAATTTAAAAGAAAAAAATAATTGACTAGTGTGATGACAAATTTAAAATCTTTAGAGCAGACTAAAAATTCAGGTAGGATTGATAGGTTTTACAGTTTTGAGGTAGAATTCCTTCTTCTCCAGGAAACCTCAGTCTTTGCTCCTAAGGCCTTCAACTGATTGAATGAGGCCCACCCACCTTATCAAGAATAATTTCCATAACTTAAGGTCAATTGATTGAAGATATTAATCATATCTACAAAACACCTCTACAGCAACATCCAGACTGCTGTTTACCCAAAAGGTTGGACACCACACCCTAGCCAAGTTGACACATAAATCTAATCATCAGAATGCCTTTCTGGGGTCCCTTTCCTCAGCAGTTACTTAACAAACCGCTTTCTTAAATACGTGTTTATTTACTTCATTCAGATTTCATCTCTACAGTTCTGTCAAGCAATATCATAAAATTAGCAGTCTCGTACACATTTTCATCAACTCCCTTCAAAAAACGTGTGGTCTTTCACGGAAAGAAGGAGTGCTGGAACATATTAATGAAGAAGTCATTTTTTTTTCCATGAGAGGAATACAGAAAGAGGACAGATTTAAATTAGAAGATGAAGTGCTATAGTCAGATTTCCATTGCTAATAGATTGTGTTTTAAAGACTAGGTGTGATTAGCTTTAAAAACTTGATTTTTAAAACTTACCTCAGTAGCTTTAGGGGGCACAAATAGTTTTTGGTTACAAGGAAGAATCATTGTACAGTGGCAAAGAAGTCTGGGTTTTAAATGTACTCACCACTCCCACCTGTACACATTGTAACTGATAGGTGTTATTTTATGCCTCCACCCATCCCTTCCTTCCCCTTTTTGGGTTTCCAATGCCCCTGATACCATTCTATACGCTTTTTCAGCTCCCTAGTTTAAATCCCACTTGTGAGAACATGCTGTGTTTGGTTTTCTGTTCTTGCATTAACTCACTTAGGATAATGTTCTTCAATACCATCCATGTTGTTGCAAAAGAATTTCATTCTTTTTTATGGCTGAATAGTATTCCATGGTATGTATACATATACCACCTTTTCATTATCCACTGACCAGCTGAGGGACATTTATGTTGATTCCACATCTTTGGGATTTTGAATTGTGCTGCAGTGAACATATGAGTGCAGGTGTTTTTTTGTTTTTGTTTTTTAAAATAATTTCCTCTGTTCCTTGGGTTGATACCTAGTGGTGGGATTGATGTATTGAATGGTAGGTCTACTTTTAGTTTGTTGAGAAATCACCATACCAATTTCCATGGTGGGTGTGCTAATTTGCATTCCTCCCAGCAGTGTATAAGCATTCCCTTTTCACCTTATCTGTGCCAACTTCTATTGTTTTTTGATTTTTTACTAAAGGCCATTCTGACTGGTATAAGGTGATATCTCACTGTGGTATTAACTTGTATTTCCCTGATGATTATTGATGTTGAGAATTTTCTTCTATATTTGTTGGCCATATGTATATTTTCTTTTGAGAGATGTCTGCTCATATCCTTTGTCCACTTTTAATTTTATTTATTTTATTTTTTATTTTTTTTTGAGTTAGAGTCTCACTCTGTCACCCAAGCTGGAGTGCAGTGGAATGCTCACAGTCACTGCAGGCTCAACCTGCTGGGCTCAGGCGATCCTTCTGCTTAGGCCTTACAAGTAGCTGGAACCACAGGCATGCGCCTCCACACCCACCTAATTTTTTTTATTCTGATTTGTTATAGATAATCGGTCTCGCCAAGTTTCCCAGGCTGTTCTTGAACCCTGGGCTCAGGCAATCCTCTCTCTTCTGCCTCCCAAAGTGCTGGGATTACAGGCATGAGCCACCACACCTGGCAGTCAGTTGCCCACTTTTTAATGGGTCATTTGCTTTTTTCTTGCTGATTTGCTTGAGTTCTTTGTAAATTCTGGATATTATTTTTTTGGTATAGTTTGCAAAATATCTTCTCCTATTCTGTAGGTTGCCTATTTACGCTGCTGATTATTTCTTTTCCTGTGCAGAAGCTTTTAAAATTAAATCCCACCTATTTTTGTTTTTGTTGTAATTAATTTTGAGGTCTTAGCCATAAATTCTTTGCCTAGGCCCATGTCCAGAAGAGTTTTTCCCAGCTTTTCTTCCAGAATTGTTATGGTTTCAGGTGTGACATTTAAGACTTTAATCCTTCTTGAGTTAATTTTTGTATATCGGGTAAGAGAGGGATCAAGTTTTATTTTTCTGCATGTAGCTATCCAATTTTCCTAGCACCATTTGTTGAACAGGGTGTCCTTTCTCCAGTGTATGCTTTTGCCTGCTTTGTCAAAGATCAGTTGGTTGTAGGTATTTGGGTTTTTTTCTGGAATCTCCATTCTGTTCCACTGGCTCATGTGTCTGCTCTTGTAACAGTACCTTGCTGTTGAAACCTGATTTTGAACAAATAAATGGTGGTTAATTATTCAGCAAGTAAGCATACTTTTAATTCATAGTACACATGAGATATTGTCCTAATAGTTTAGTAGAATATGTTTACATATTTACATATATAATTATGTTTCAAAAATACATTTGGATTGTCTATCTTGGGAACTATATATGTATTATTTCACCGATACACTATCTATTTCCCACTCAACTGTAAGTTTTATGAGGGTAAATTCTATATATTATTCATTATTAATTCTCCATTGTTAGCCAATGCCTAGTACAAAGCAAATATTCAATCAATAAATTCAGTAAGTGGTATGCTTACTAAATCAATGAATTCAGTATGAGGGATCATCAAAAGTTCATGGAAAATGTATATTATGAAAAAAACTATGCATGTATTTCAAAATTTTTTTGCACAAAGATAAGTTTGTATCAACTTGCTGTACTATGTTTGAATGGGGTCTAGTTTGAGGCACTAAGAAGGATAAGACATATGTTTGAAAAAAATCCCCTATCAGTGCAATATAAATTCCACTAAAAATGAAGAAAGCACAAACATCAAGTTTATGGTAAAGCTTAGATGAAGAAATGGTGAACTCATTGATGCTTTATGAAAAGTTTAGGGGGAACAATGCTCCAGATAAATCATCAGTTTGCAAATAAATAAGTTGGTTCCTGTTTAAGGTGGCTTACTTGAAGCATTTAGTGCACACCTCTCTCATGAAGAGAAATCAGAATAGTGAGTAAATATCAATACACCAAGCTGTTTGCTTAAGAGCATATACCATGATTCATCATAAAAGGGATAGGACTCATAAAGCAGAGAAGAACAAAGCTGAACAGCCTGCCAAACTGGGTCCTGAACAAAGTCTCGTGAGGCCTCCCAATGCAGTGCAAGGGCAAGTGGGAGACCCCCAGAAACTCACCATATTGCCACAAACTCTTGTAATACTAGTCACAGAAGAGCCCCTGCAACTTCCCGGGCCCCAAGATCAACAGAGAAACTTGTTTAATGACTGTGCAGAGGCACTGCTCAAGCCCACATGGAACCCTGCAGACTGTCGATCCTTGCACAGCTTGGCCAATTGCTGCCACCCCACCAAGGAGGAAGACCTGGTATTCCTGTGAGAATTAATCATCAGAAATCACTGGCTAGTCCTTTGTGGCAGCCACCACCACTGCCACTTCTGCTGGCTCCTGTCACTCCCAGGCAGGCCAGGGAGAAAGCTGACGAGCTGGGTGCTTTTTTGTGCACAGCCCCACCCCAACAGACTCCATAGCCACTATACACAGGAGCAGTGAGCAGTCTGTGGGCCCCTCATCCCCCCATCTCAGCAGCTTCCAAGCAGATGGGGATTGCCTGCTTTACACACACAATGCAGTGACCTCACATCCACCTGAACACAGAGGCTAAGCCTCAATGTTCCTCTAGGAGCTCAGTTGCCAGAGGTTGCTGGCAAGTCCTTTGCAGCTGCCATGGCCATCTCCAGCTCTTACTTTTAAGTGCCATCTACTGGTCTGCAGCCTGAACTACAACACCTAACAAAAAAACACATTTCTCTAACAAGCAATGCTAGTGGTAATCACCACAGGATCCTACCTGCAACCAAGGAACCTGTACAGAGCAGTGGCCTTCTGAACGTAGCCACGTGTCGCAGCCATATCCACAAGGGAAAAAAGAAGAATAAACCAAAAGATGAACAATCCCATCAATAGTAAATTCAAAGAAATAAAAAAGAAGCATCAACCCACTCAGATGAAAAGGAATTGACACAAACATTCTGGCAATACAAAAAGCCAGTGTGTTTTGTTGCCTCCAAATGTGCACATCAGCTCCTGAACACTGAACCCTAACCAGATGAAATGTTCATAATGACATGTACAGGATTCAGAATAGGGATGATAAAGAAACTCGATACGATCCAAGAGAAAATGGAAGCTCAAAACAAAGGAGTAAAAAGAACAATCCAGGAGTTTAAAGTTGAATGGCCATTCTAAGAAAAAGTCAAACTGAACTTTTGGACTTGAAGAATTTATTACAGAAATTTCAAAATACAGTCTCAATCTTTAACAACAGACTAGAGCAAGCAGAAAATAATTTTTTAAAGCTTGAAGACAGATCCATGTAATCGACATAGAAGACAAATATAAAGAAAAAGAATTTTTGTTGATCAACTAAATGAATAAAGCCTGTAGGAAATAAGGGAATTTTTTTCTTTTGCTTTTTTTGTCTGAGTCTCACTCTGTCACCCAGGTTGGAGTGCAGTGGCATGATCACAGCTACTGCAGCCTCAACCTGCTGGGCTCAGGCGATCCTTCCACCTTAGCCTTTCACGTAGCTAGAAATACAGGTGTGTGCCACCATACTCACTAATTTTTTGGCTTATTGTAGAGATGAGGTCTTGCCACATTGCCCAGGGTGGGCTCGAATCCCTGGGTTCAGGCAATTACCTTACCTCTGCATTCCAAAGTACTGGGATTACAGGAGCGAGCCACCACACCCAGAAGAAATTGGGATTTTGTAGAGACCAAACCTATGACTCACTGGCATTCCTGAGAGAGAAAAGAACAACCTAGGACCTCCTTTGAGGCTAGCACTAAAATTTATTTATCTTGTTCAAAATAGTTTCTAGGATGATGCTTCTTTAAATGCTAAATGTAAATTTTGAAATAGACCTCTAAATGCTAAATACAAATTTTGAAATATGCTCATCACGTATAGATGTTTTAATAAGATAGAATATATAGATTTCTTTCTTTCTTTCTTTTGAGTTGGAGTCTCACTCTGTCACCCAGGCTAGAGTGCAGTGGCACACTCATGGCCACTGCAGCCTCGACCTGCAGGACTCATGTGATACTTCCGCCTCAGTCTTCCAAGTAGCTGCAACTACAGGCATGCACCACCACGTCCGGCTAATTTTTGGTTTACTGTAGAGATGAGGTCTCGCCCAGTTGTCCATGCTGTTCTTGAACCTGTGGGTTCAGGCAATCCTCTCACTTTGGCCTCCCAAAGTGCTGGGATTGTAGGCATGAGCCACCACGCCCAGCAGACTATAGATGTTTTAAGAAAACATCTATAGGTGATGAGCAGGACTTGTTAACCACCTTTTCAACAGCCATCCCTCTTATATTCCTTGCCCCGATTATTTTAATAGTAATAGG
The DNA here is from genome assembly GCF_000164805.1 of Carlito syrichta. NCBI lineage: Eukaryota > Metazoa > Chordata > Mammalia > Primates > Tarsiidae > Carlito > Carlito syrichta. Next base: position 77,292 of record NW_007247698.1, on the reverse strand, counting down.
ATAGTAACAGGCTCATGAGAGACGGGCTCATCTCTAGAAATTCATTGTGATTGATTTAAACCAGCATTAGCAGCCCCATTCTTCTTTACCTGTGATTGGTTTGGGAGTGGCATGTGATGCAATCCTGTCAATGAAACGTAATGAAAAGATAACTGGAATTCCCGGAAAGGCTCTTTCTATTTCAAAAGGGAAAAATATGAGGACTCCCTTTTCCTCCTTTCCTTTAGACCTCCTCCTATGATGATGTGGTTTCTTAGAGCTACAACATTTTACAACTGTGAATGGAAGGTCAAGATAATTGCAGAGAAGCATACTTAGAGTCCTGACATCACTGAGCTTCTGAACTAACCTACTTTGGAAAATTCCTATTTCTGAATTTCTTGGTATGTCTAATAAACACCACTCTTGTTTAAATCTAGATTCCAGAAATTGCACCTAAAAGAATTCAGACTGATGCAGAAAGGCATTAAAGTACATTTTTTTGATGCAAACACAAATATCTCCTAGAACAGTACTCCTGTGGGGAACATTCCCAAATCCCCCATGAGAAATTCTAAGCAAATTTTCCCTAGAAACACAGGATTACTACTGCTTTCTCTTTTGGTAATGTGGTCTCCCACAATAGTAAACTTCAGAAGGAAGTTTGCTACCATGATAAGATGGGATGATCTCAGAAGATAGAATAAGCAAACATCTGAATGACATCCAGATACTTTTAGAATCACCTAACATTTTCTCAGGTGAAAATATAAATTCAGATGTCTTTCTTGAGAAACAGTATCTTTTTACTCCACAAAAACACTCAGTGTTTAAGATGGGAAAGTCATTCTCCAGATTTGCCTTCTTCATCGGTACCAGGTTTTTTTAAGTACCTTACCTGGTGATTTGAAGAATTTCGTGCCATATAGGTTTAGAAAATGGTGAATTTGAATTACTGAAACCAGGGTCTTCACCTGCTTCTCTCTATCCTACTTTTAGCTTCGATTCTTTTCTCTACCACTTGAGTGCAGCAACTTCAACTGATTGAATTATTTCTTACTCCTGTCTGTTGTAATGAAACTTTTGCTCCATCAGGCTTTGTGTCTTTCATTATGCGCTTGCTAAAGTCCCCATAACTTTAATGTTCAGAATCTATGGGTGTTTTAGGCACACTGTTCCACTAGAGTTGTGCCCACCATTCTCCTCCAACTCCAAGTGAGCTCCGGAATAGAGGATGTACACGTAAGGAATTTACGGGCACATATTCTTTGCAGGCTCATCTTCCCTTGAGGCAGCCTTGAACGTGTCTTCCTTCCTTTCTTTCCTATTGGTAGAAAATAATAAACTGAATGCCTTAAGCTACTAAAAATGATTTTCAAGTTTTCTTTCATGGCTGGAAAAAAGCAAATTACAGAATTGCCAATCATGAGAACTCTAATAATAGATCTTCTAGCTGTATGTTTCTAGAGAATTTATTGAATCCTGTGCCCCAGTTTTCTGATCTATAGACATGGGAGGAAATTCTTTCCATGGTTTCTTTCTTGTGTTAATAGCATCACTGACAATACATTAAATTTATTATCTTCCCTGACCATGACTAAAGACAGCTCAGATATTAATCTTTTGTATCCAATAAGTTCTTGAGTTATGCCATATTGATGACATAGCTGTCTCCCAAGATACTCCCCAGAACTTTCCTCAGAGTGGAGCTGGCATATACCAGTGTTTCTTTGTGTTTATGTATCTTTACTTCATTTATGTTAGCCATCCTCCTTATAGTGCTATAATCATGTTGTGGAACTTATTCCCGAGTAACAGGAATAGTATGTACATAGTTACTTTTTACAAAAAACTCACTTGTATTATTCAGAGTTCAATTACAATATTTACTTGACTCAATTTTATAATCTCAAGAATGCAAACTATTCTGAGTTCTGCATTCCCTCTCCTTATTGTGTCTGTTTCTCTATGAGGTCTCCTTGAGCTATATAATTAAAAAAATTAATTGACCGGCTTAATTCATTATATTTCTAATAACTTATTATTTCCATTTCCAATGCAATAGATTCTATTTCTGATAAAAATTACCCTTCAACAGGAGCAATCGTATTTTCTCTATGTGCCTAAGGGCATTCGTAGAGATTAAATGGAATAATGTACATAATAGCATTTGTTCCATAGCTTTATACTTTTTCATAGTCAAAACATTATTACATATACTATTAGTATATTAGGTATATTAGTTGTGACCTACACCCAGCCTTTTTTTTTTCTTGCATTTTGATTGGAGGCTGACTTTTGGAGTCAGAAGAGCTACGAATTTCATTTTGTGCCCTGCCATTTCCTAGGTGTGTGACTTTGAATAAGTTATTTAATCATTTTAGACGCTCTCTCAAAAATAAAAATATTACTGCTTTTGCTAGGATTAAAAACAATGAACAATAAAATAGAGTTCAAAGTGCTTGATGTAATCCCTGGACAACCTAACTCCTTCACCTACGTTCTCTTTCACAACTTTTCTGCACAAACCCTCCAGATTATTAGACTCCTTCTCTCCTTCCCACATCTAAATCTGTTTATAAAATCCTGACCCAACTAGGAAGTGTTTCTTGAGGACTCTTGTCTGTAATTATCTTTCCTTTTCTAAACTCAAGTAGTTACTAAGTGTTGCTGGCTATCGAACACTTTTATTTACCACATATATTTGTAGTGCAATTGCTTCACTTACTAGGTATTGAATCACTTCCTCACTTTAGCACCTGTTTCTTCATGTTTCTATTCTTCCCATCTATGAGTCCATCATCCTTTCCCGGCCTGGACCCTACAATTTGTCATCTAGACGACACTCTCCACAATACTCCAATTCTTTGCATTAATTTCTTTTTCCATTTTTAAGGAAAATTTATACTCTAAATCTACTTTCTTTTTTATGCCCAGTCCCAGAGAGCTGAGCGTGGTTGGAGAGAAATCTGAAACCATGGAGGCTCGTCTTCAGCTGCAGTAGAAAACTTTGGCATCGTCTGATGAACCTTTTGTTATTCTTGGTCATCTTCTTCTCCCATCTCTATCAGTCATCATTCCAAATTTGTATCATTCTCAAGCACCCTTCTCTACTTCAAGCCCTCACTCTTGCAAAATGAGCTTGCTTCCAACTTCATAGAAAACATGGAGGCCATCAATCATGACCTTCTTTGACTCTCTCTACCCATCCCAATATAAATACACAAATAAACATTTACCAATCTTTATCTGCTTCCCTCCAGTCTCTGAAGATCAAGTGTCTACCTACAATCTGGTCAAGACCAACTGCTTCACCAGGGTTTTAGGTCTGATTCCAATCTAGTCATTCTAGAACCTTGCTTTCTCAATTATTTTTGCTCTCTTTTCTCTGCTTCTCTATGGATTCCTTCTTCATAGCCTATAAAAATGGTCAAGATTTTCCACAACCTTAATCACTTAAATTTTCTTGATCCTGCATCCCCCTTTCTCTATTAATATTTCAGAACTCTTCATCTGCATCCTCCATTCTAATTCCTTCCTAATCTGCTGCACTTGACTTTGAGAAGTAGCAATCAACTAAAACCACTCTCATTATAGTATCTAAAGACTTTCTATTTTGAAAATCAACTTCACAATTTAAAGTCTTAGATTAGTAGAATTTTCTATATAAAATCTCAATTTTAATATATATTTAAAGAGAGAGTCAGAGTCTCATTCAGTTGTCCATGCTGGAGTGCAGTTGCACAATCACAGCTCACCTCAGCTTTGACCTCCTGGCCTCAGGCGATCCTTCGGCCTCAATCTTTTGAGTAGCTGAGATTATGGTCATGCATCACCATACCCAGCTAATTTTGGGGGTTATTTGGTTTTTTTGTTTTTGTAGAGATTAGGTCTCGCTATGTTGCCCAGGATGGTCTCAAATTCCTGGGCTCAAACAATCCTCCCACCTTGTCCTCCCAAAGTGCTAGGATTATAGGTGTGAGTCACTGTGCTTGGCCTGCATTTTATATTTTTATCATTTCAATTTTATGTATTTCTTCTACCTTAGACTTTACCTTGCTGAACTCTTTGAATAATAATTTATTAATGATGTTCAGGATAAGCTAATTGCTCAATATATATTTCTTACAGTAATTCTGAAAGGTGATTATGCATCTCATTTTATATAGAAAACTGAGGCTTAGAAAAGTTAAGTCACTTGCTTAGGGTGCTGGAAGTGGCAGAGCCATGGTTGGCACCATGGTGTGTTCCCTTCTAAAGTCTACTTCCTTCAATGTTTATGGATGGTAGAAGGGACTCCTTCTCCCAAAATGCCACCCACGGTCACTTCTGTGTCAGATATCCCACTTCATGCTTCCATTGTATTCTGCACGGGTCTCTATCATTTTGCTGAGCACATTGTGTCCTCAGCTGTTTGTGTCTTCCTCTGTGTTCAGAGATTTACCCATTGCAGACAGATTCATGCCTTAGTTGTTGTTAGGCTAAGTGCCAGTATATACATTTTTAAATGTTTCTTGATGATAGACAACAGCTCTGCACTTCATATCCCCCAAGAGGTGTTGTGGGGTCCTATCTGTAATGACATTGTTCATTCTGTTATTTGAGTGAATAAAAGAATTCTTCACAAACATCCACAGGCCTCATAATGACAGGTCCATTTTTCAAGATACTTTACTGAACACAGTTCTTGCTGGATCTCCCTTCCTTGATTTGTCTACTTGCCACAATAGAAAGGATTTTATATCTATCCAGTGATAGTGTGCAGGGAAGAAAAGCTTTAGAGTGGACCACCACAAGGAAAGATGATCTTTGGATAAATGAAAGTTTTCTCTTTTTCCTTTTTTGAGTCAGAGTCTCACTAGCACCCAGACTGGAGTGCAGTGGCATACTCGCGGCCATTGCAGCCTTGACCTGCTGGGCTCAGGTAATCCTTCTGCCTCAGCCTTCCAAGTAGGTAGAACTACAGGCATGTGCCACCATGCCTGGCTAGTTTTTCTTTATTTATTGTAGAGGTCCTGTCTTGCCAAGTTGTCCAAACTGGTCTCGAACCTCTGGGCTCAGGTAATCCTCGCACTTCAGCCTCCCAAAATGCTGGAATTACAGGCGTGAGCCACTGCGCCCAGCCCTCTGTCTTTTTCTTATTTCTCCTTTGAAGAAGTCCCTTATTTGTGTCTCTTAGAGATTAGTTCTGTATACTAAGGACTTCCTGTATACCAAGGATTTTCTTTCCTTGAGGAAATATTCTACCTTCTCTCCTATCCTGTGTGCTGGAAGTAGAGCAATAACCATTGAGGGTCTAGGGATCTTTGTAGATGCACTGAGACATTGGCTAGCAGAGGGCTTGTCCTTGAGCTGGCCTGGGTATCTGCTAAGCTCTGGGATCTCTGGCAGCCTATGAACTCCCCTGTCTTGGATCTTAATGCTGTGGAGTGCTATGAAAACCCATAGAAAGTAGCACCTTACAGCAGGCAAGATCAAATGAACTGCATATATAATTAGTGCACTTCCTGTCTTTTCCTCTATAGACAGTCTTTATTTATCTGGATCTTTGCTGTTGAATAAGAATCCCAAGGCTGTGATCCGAACAGTCTGGATAGCCATATCCATACATTTCTGGTCTTTATGGGCTAGTCATTCTTTCTTGGGTTGGGATTGAAAATTTTAACATTGTCTTTTCACTGGCAGGGCATTTTTCCTCTCACTCACTCCAAACTTTTATAAGTGTGGCACTGAATGTCCTATTTATTTTGAGACAGAGACCAAAGTGCATTGCTTCTCTATTAGTTATGCTAAGCAAGGGGTAATACAGCAGTGTATATTGGGATAAACTGATAAAACAGTCATGGCTGGTGATATGACTCCATTTTCAGAGCTTGATATGCTCCTTGGACCAAAGGACTGTCTTCTTTAGAAGCCAGGCATGCAAACATGCATACTAACATGTCCCTGCTAGCTGGCGGCTTGGCCTCTTTTACACCACACACACCCTTTGGCGTGGGTCATACTGGTGGATGCACTGAGACATTGGCTAGCAGAGGGCTTGACCTTGGGCTGGCAGAGTCCTCATGCTTCTGAGCAACCCCTGCTTACCCGCTGTGTGAACCCACTTGAAGCAGAGCTGCATGTCTTGACCTAGCAGCGAGCACATTTGCACACAGTGCAAATGAAACAGAGTGCTTTCCTCACAAATCCACCCACTGCTTATCAGGAGAGAGACACAGGGCAAGACTGGGAAATGCAAGCCAAGTTCCTCTAAGTAGAACACACGGAGTCACCACCGTGATGTTCAGGGAAATGGAGCAGAAGATGGGTCAGGCACAGCCTTCAGCTAGACAGCCAGCTATGCAGTAGCACAGAGCATTCCAAGCTGTCCAAGGGAGCAGAACCTGGAGAGAAATGATTTTAAAATAAATCTTTTAAAGAAATAGACTTTATTGTTTCAGAGCAGTTTTAGATTCACAGTAAAAATGAGCAGAAGGTACAGAGAGCTCCCATCTGTCCCCTGTCCCTCATATGCACAGCCATCCTATTTTCAACATCCCCCCACTAGAGTGGTACATTTGTTACAAGTGATGAACCTGCATGGACTCATCATTATCACCCTACTTTTTTCCAATGGACTCTTTTCAGCTGATTAGAACAGATGTTACATTTGATTTTAGCCAAAAGTCCAAGAAGCGATAATTGTCTCTTAGCAATTCTTCAGTGGCTTGGATTTCTTTAGGTTTGGAAAGAGAGAATGAGATAGAACTAGCTTTTCCTCTTACTTTAGTCTTGATAGATTTTTCTGCCCTTGTTATTTACAACCAGCCCTTACTGACGTACCCATATAGGATCCCAGTCTGTTTCCCTGAACTCCTGTATAACTTAAAGGTCCTGCTGCTTGATTTAGCACAGCTAGAATGTTTACTGCTGTTTTATGTGCATTAGTCTTGGCTTTTCAGATAGTTCATTAGCTCTTCAGGACAGGAACCATTTCCCAGTGCTGAGTTCACAAAGGCTTCCAATATAATATGTGCTGATATACAGTGGAAGTTTGTTTATTTGGGAGTATAAATACCAGAGGCATCCAGACGCTTGGGATAGTTCTGAAAGAATTTTGCTATTGATGATCAACCATTTTGTAATCACGTTGCCCCAGTAACAAAAGGACAGTCTCCTTTAGGGCATGGCAATAGTATATTATGCCAGGATGCGGAAATGGGAGATGGATCCTAATGATCCAAGCTACATGATCCAGATAGCATGGTGGGGTTCGTAATAGACGTGTGAAAAATGATTTTGTCAGAAGCTGTTTGATGTTATGAAAATCTTATAAATTACATGGAACAAAGGTCGTTTACTCCAGAGCAAGAGATATTTCAGGAGTATAGTCAAACATGATTTGTAGTGGAAGATGTAGCAGGAACCAGCAGAGAACATTGAGGGATTTTTTTTTTGAGCCAGAGTCTCACTCTGTCACCCTGGCTGCAGTGTAGTGGCATGCTCATGGCCACTGCTGCCTTGACCTGCTTGCTGGGCTCAGGCGATCCTTCCACTTCAGCCTTCCAAGTAGCTGGAAGTACAGGGGTGCACCACCCTGCCTAGCTTATTTTTTTAAAAAAATTTATTTATTGTAGAGATGAGGTCTCATGTGTTGCCCAGACTGGTCTCGAACCCATGGACTTAGGCAATCCTCTCACCTCTGTTTCCCAAAATACTAGGACTACAGGGGTGAACCACTGTGCCCGATAGATCTTTCCAAAGATCACTTCTGATGGTGATTTTTGTCACATTCCTACCCACAGGTCAATTCAGATTTCCAGAAAAACAAATATCCATGCATGTTTTACAGTTCTCCTTACCATTTTAAAAGAAAATGAATATTAAGTACTAATTTTGATTTCCATGTATGAATTATGATAAGTAAATTCACTGTGTTTATGGCATTCAATATTTGGACTATTATATGATTTGTTTTCATTTCTTGTCATTTAAAACTCAGTAGTTTAAACTACTGAGTTTTAAATGACAAGAACAGATTATAGATACTAAATACATCCTTCAATTAATTTGTGCTACAAAAGATTATACATTTTACTTAATCTTTACTATACTTTATATCCTATTTTTTCTAGCATTGCATTATGGGCTAAAGGTTTTTTTAAATTTTGTGTAATTTTGAAGTGAAGACTGCTAAACTTTAGGAATATCATTTACCTGGACACAGTAAAGTCTCTGGCATTATGGGTAAATCCTATAATATAATTGTATGTTTATCAGTAAACTTAAAAATTATTTAATCACCATCTCTAAAATGTTTTACACTATCAACTTAATTGGGTAAACTTAAATCAGAAATTCAGGACTTGTTCTTGGCACATTTTCCCAAATTAACTCTATGTCCAATTGCCCAGTTCTGTCAGTTCAAATTCCTTAATACCCTTCCCATCCTCCCATCTCTCTTCTTTTGTGTGGACTCAGACTCATATAGTGCTCTATATGTTTCCTTCATAGCACTTGCAGTATCCTCTACCCTCTGTGGGAGTGGACGTTGGGTCTGCTTGGTTCCCTACTTTTTCTTAATTCTTAGCAGGGTGCCAAACAAGTAATGCATATTGAATGATAATTTGATAAATAAACAAAAGTCTTACCTAGTCTGAATTATTAGGAATTCTGAATTAGTAAACCTTAGCATATCATACTGAATTAAGCATTACCAACAATTTATATGAGGCAGTCTGGGTTGCAAGCAATGCTCTAGAAATCGTTTTATGTGCGTAGATTACCTACTTTATAGATGCAACGCACTCTTTGGTTATGGTTTTCAAGGTTTACGTTTTCTGAAACAAATGGTATTGACTCGAAATAACTATTGTGTCAAAGTTGTGGGCATATGATATTTTCTCTAAAAAGAAGATGAGAGCCGGGCTCGGTGGCTCAGCCTGTAATCCCGTGCCTTTGGGAGGCTGAGGTGAGTGGATTACCTGAGCCCGAGGGTTTGAGACCTGCCTGGGCAGCAAGACCTCATCTCTACAATAAATAAAAAAATCAGCCGGGCGTGGTAGTGTGTGCCTGTAATTTTAGCTACTCGGAAGGCTGAGGCGGAAGGATCGCTGGAGCCCAGCAGGCGAGGCTGCGATGGCCGGGAGTGGCCACTGCACTCCAGTCTGGGCGACCGAGTGAGACTCCAACTCAAAAAAAAAAGAAGATGAGAGTGGCAATTGGTGTCTATTTTGAAATAGACAATGAGGTAATGACATAACAGTTGTGTTATTTTTAATCCAGGAAAAGAAGTAATAATAAATTAAACACAGCTGTGCTAGCATCATGAAACTATATCCTGTAGGTCAAGTCAAACTGAAGACAGAATTAAAAGGATCTCTGGAAGTCCTGGAAATTTGAGGTTTCATTTGTCTCCTGCCCTTCTTAATCCTGTGAAAGGTAGCTTGGAGGAAATTTTCAAAGGCAGAGGTCAATAAATAAATGAAATTTTCTAGTATGCAGATTTAAGATCCAAAAGGAACCCCAGCGATGTTCAAAATATCCTGTGATTGTTATTTGTATTTTCTATGACCATTTCTTCTTTAAATAGTTTATTTATAAATTTTACCCACCCCCCTTTTTTTGTAGATGTTATTCTTTTCCTCCTGGGCTTTCAAAGCTTTCATGACTCTTTATAGAGTACAATTTCCTCTTCTTGTTTGATAATACTGCTTGTGTTATTAAAAGTATGTTTTTTTAATCTTTGGTGCATTGTTGATTAGCATTTTGCAGTGAGAGAAAATGCTTCTTAGGGTTTATTTCCCTTCAAATTACTGAAATTCTGTAGAGGGCTCAGAGTCCACATTCACAGTAGGACTTTTTATGCAGCATTTATCTTGCATCCAATTTCTCCTGGGTCACTGTGCATGCGTAGCGCCTGTTAACCTTAAAGGGAATGAGGTGGGCGCTGCAGGAGCTGAGTGAGTCTTGAGACTCAGTGCTGCTGGTTCTGCAGATAAATAAATGATAAAGGCAAGTGAGAGGGTCCCTGAAATTCTTGCTTCTGAATTGGCAATTGCCTAGATCTGGAGGCTTTAGGCTCTAGACTTAATTGAAAACAGAGGAAGAACAAATCTGACTTTTGAGTGAGGTAGTCACTTCTCTGTGGTCAGAAAAGCTTCCTAGTGGGTAAAAACTTTTGGTTCTTTTAGGAAGGAGTTTTGATAATCTAGGCTGGGTAAAAAGTGTTTTCATAATCTTGCCTGCATAAAGCTAAGAAAGTTGTACAAAGTAATATGCTAACTCTTTTTATTAGAAAAGCAGTATATTTCTGAAAGGACCTTTCGTAAAGATCAAAACAGGTACAAATGCATCGTGTTTATCAATCCTCTGCAAAGCCTTCAACAGCAAAGCCAGAATGAGGCCCTAAGCATTCAACACCTTTCTATACCCAACCCCAACAAGTATAATCTAAGATGAAATCAATATTAACTGGTAAAACAAACGTAGGAAAGTCAAAGAAACTCTGACTTTGCTTTTCTGGAATGACTATTTTCAAGGTTTTTTTTTTTTTTTTTTAATTTGGAACATCAAATTATTTAAAAGTAATTGGGAGAGAGGTTTGCAGTTGTATAACTTTGCCCCAAGACACATGCAGTCTTCGTTTTGGATAATTCAATACTAAACAGAAAACCTCTAGGAGGTACTTATTTTCATAATAGGCACATGGGCAGAGTCATTTGGTGGCAAAATTAGTCCTTGGGAGCTATATAAAAATGAAGTACATGTTGTCACCTGGTGACCATATTCTGAATATTGAATATTAATATTATCCTTTTAAACATATTTCTGGATTCAGTGTTCTGTATATTTTATTAAAAATTATGTTTCTATTTTCAATATATATGGATTTGAATTTTTCTGTTTCATATCTTCCTTATCTAATTCTTTTAAAACAGTTATTTTGTCATTACTTTTCATGAAAAATCTGAATCTCTCTAATCACTAATGATGTCAAACATCTTTCTTTTTGTATGCTTATCTTCCACTAATATCACTTCTTTTTCTTTTTTCTTTTTTTTTTTTGTGTCAGAATCGCTCTGTCGCCCAGACTGGAGTGTAGTGGCATGCTCACAGTCACTGCAGCCTCAACCTGCTGGGTTCAGGCAATACTTCTGCCGTAGCCTTTCAAGTAGCTGGAACACAGGTGCGTGCCACCTTGCCAGGCTACATTTTTGATTTATTGTAGAGATGAGATCTTGCCAAGTTGCCCCGACTGGTCTTGAACCCCTGGGCTCAGACAATCCTCTTGCCTCTGCCTCCCAAATTGCTAGAATTGCATGCGTGAGCCACCGTGCCCAGCTTCTTTAATAAAATGTCTATACAAATCTTTGCCCACTTTTTTTTTTGAGTTGGATTCTCACTCTGTTGCTCAGGCAGAGGTGCGGTGGCAAGCTCACGGCCACCTCAGTGTCAACCTACTGGGCTCAGGCGACCCTTCCCCCTCAGCCTTCCAAATAGCTGGAACTACAGTTGCGCACTACCACACCCGGCTAATTTTTTGATTTTTATAGTAGAGATGAGGTCTTGCCAAGTTGCCTAGGCTGTTCTCGAACTTGTGGACTCAGGCAGTCCCCTCACCTTGGCCTCCCAAAGTGCTGGAATTATAGGCTTGAGCCACACTGCTCCCGCCTTTTGCCCACTTTTTATTGAGTTTTTATTTTTAATTATTATTGAGAGTGTGATTGCATGTAATAAATTCCAATTCTTTCACAGATATGAGTTTTGCAAATATTTTCTCTTCTTCTGTGGTTTATTTTTTAAAGTGTCTTCAAATAAACTGAATTATCTTAGTTTTGATGAAAATCAATGTATATTTTAAAAAAATTTTTTACTCTTACCTAACAAGTTTTTCCTTACCTAGGCTTCCGATGTTTTCATTTAAACACTTTATAGCATTAAGTTTTACACTTAGGTTTGTATTTATAGCATTAAGTTTTACACTTAGGTCTGTAATGGTTTTTTTAAAAAAATAATATGATTCAAAATAAGGGTCAAAACTGGATGTGGTGGCTCCACTTTGGGAGGCAGAGGCAAGAGGATTGACTGAGCCCCGGGGTTCAAGACTAGCTTGGGCAACTTGGTGAGATCTCGTTTCTGCAATAAATTTAAAATTAGCTGGGTGTGGTGGGGCATGCTTGTCATTCCAGCTACCTAGAAAACTGAGGTGGAAGGATTGCCTGAACCAAGCAGATCAAGGCTGTGGTGGTCATGAGCATGCCACTGCACTCCAGCCCGGGCAACAGTGAGATTACAACTTAAAACCAAAATAAAAAAAAACAAAACAAGGATCAAGATACTTTTTTTGCATGAGAGGTGCAATTATTCCAACATCATATGTTTCTAAGTCTGAAATCCCTTCAAAAGATGTGTTCATTTCTGGACCTTCTATTTTCTTCTTTTGATCTACATTTCTATTCTTTTTCTTTTAATGAAATTCACTATTTTTCTACCTAATTAAGCTGGAAACTTATATTTTAATTTATATACATCTTTTAAACATAGACTTTTAAGTCTAAAAACTGCTTGAATTTTGTTCCACAGAGTTGGCATTTTATGTTTTCATTTGTTCAGTTGCAAATAGTTCCTAAATTTTCTTTCTTTTTTTGTTTTTTTTTTGAGTTGGAGTCTCACTCTGTCGCCCAGACTGGAGTGCAGTGGCCGCTCCTGGCCACCGCAGCCTCGGCCTGCTGGGCTCCGGCGATCCTTCCGCCTCAGCCTTCCGAGTAGCTGGAATTACAGGCATGCGCTACCACGCCCGGCTGATTTTTTTTTTTTTTTTTTTATTGTAGAGATGAGGTCTCGATCTTTTTTTGACATATGGCTTATTTAGAAATGTGTCGTTTCAATAACTGGATTTTTTTTTTTTGAATTGGAGTCTCATTCTGTCGCCCAGGCTGGAGTGCAGTGGCACACTCACGGCCACCCCAGCATCAACCTGCTGGGCAATCCTGCCTCAACCTTCCAAGTAGCTAGAACTACAGTTGTGCACTATCAAGTCTGGCTATTTTTCATTTTTAATTTATTGCAGAGATAAGGTCTCATCAAGTTACCCGGGCTGGTCTCAAACCCGCAGGCTCAGGCAATCCACTTGCCTCAGACTCCCAAACTGCTGGGATTGGGCTAAACCACCGAGCCTGGCCTAATTGAAATTTTTAAAGATCCTTTTTGATTATTGATTTCTGCTTTAATAACATGGTCGTCAGAAAATATAATTTGTGTGATTTTAGTACTTTAAAATGTATTTACATTTGTTTTATGGCCCAGATTATGATCTATCATGGCAAATGTTTCATGTTGATTTTTATTTATTTATTTATATTCTTTTTGAGTCTGAGTCTCATTGTTGCTCAGGCTGTGCCTGGCTTGACGTTTCCTTTATCTATTTATTTTTCAGTATGACAATGATTTTTAAACTTTATTTTTAAGATGTGGGGTACAATTCAGGGTTAGATATACAAATGCTCATTATGCAGATACCCTTGTTGATGAGGTGTGTCCCTTCCCCCCCCCCAGTTTCCCACTACTGCCAATCCCTTTTTATAGTATTATGATAATTGTTCATGTTGACTTTAAAAGTGTATTGACTATTGTTTAACAGGGTATTCTCTAACTTAGATCAAGTTTATTGATAGTGTTTTTAAAGTCTTTTATATACTAAGACTTTTATATACTAACTATGTTGTTGCTCAATGTGTTCTGTCAGTTACAGAGACAGGAATGATGAAGTTTGACACAATAACTGTGGATATCTTGTTTTCTTTTCAGTTCTATCAGAATTTATTTATTTTTATTTTTTTGACTTGGAGTCTCACTCTGTCACCCAGACTGGAGTGCAGTGGCCGCTCCTGGCCACCACAGGCTCGACCTGCTGGGCTCCGGTTATCCTTCTGCTTCAGCTTTCCAAGTAGCTGGAACTACAGGTGTGTGCTACCACTCCTGGATAATTTTTTTGATTTATTGTAGAGATGAGGTCTCACCAAGTTGTCCAGGTGGGTCTTGAACCCGCGGACTCAGGCAATCCACTCACCTCAGCCTCCCAAAGCACTGGGATTACAGGCTGAGCCACCGAGCCCGGCCAGATCTTATTTTTATGTATTTTCAAGATCTGTTGTTTGATGTGGACACTTTTAGGATTGGTAGTCTTCTTGAGGACTCCATTATCAATATATACGTTTTTCATTATCTGCGATACTATTATTTTTCTTCCTTCCTTCCTTCCTTCCTTCCTTCCTTCCTTCCTTCCTTCCTTCCTTCCTTCTTTTCTTTCTTTCTTTCTTTTTTTTATTTCTCTTTCTTTCTCTTTATTTCTCTCTCCCCTTCCTCCCTTCTTCCCTCCCTCCCTCCCCCACTTCCTCCCTCTCTTCCTTCCTTCCTTCCAACAGAGTTTTACTTCATTGTACAGTCTGGGGTGTAGTGGCATAATCATGCCTTACCACAGCCTCAAACTCCTGGGCTCAATATAACGTCTTGCCAGAGCCTCTTGGATAGTTCGAACTATAGGCACCCATCGCCATGCCTGGCCAATTTTTGTGTTTTGTAGAATGGGGTCTCACTTTGTTGCATAGTCTGTTCTTTAACTCTCCAGTAATCCACCCGCTTTGGCTTCCCAAAATGTTGGATTACAAGCATGAGCCACTGAACCTGGCTCTATTTATTTCAATTTCCTTTCCTTCATATATTGGGTATTGTTGTTTTTGCCTTTTTTTTTTTAAATCTCCACCACCTGGCATATTTTGTGAGTAGAATGCAACAGTTACTGCTCATCTCTGATGTCATGCAACTGTCCTGATAACATCATCATTTTGGGGTCACTCAGGCAATTAAATGTAATAAATACAACATCCCTCCAAACTTAAGTCTTTGTGGTTCATATGTCCTGTGTCCCTGGGGGTTCAAGACTTTGCATACTCTACACAAGGATTGAACTCACTTTTTTGTTCTGAATGTTATCAAGTTTACTATAACTTTCTATACATCTCCAAACTGGATTGCTGCTTAGTTAAAACTGAACATAATAACAGCTACTTGTTGCATATCACCTTAAATTTCCTTTCGTTCTTCTAATGAGTTTTTGAGATAAGAACTATTATGAGTCTATTTTACAAGAGAGGAAACCAGGGTTTAGTGGATATAGATAACTTGCTAGGCACACCAACAGCAAATTATAGGCATGGCATTCAGAATCACATTTTTTTTTCACTCAAGAAAATGGACGAATTCCCTACAAAATGCCAGGTACTGTTCTTCTATATGATTTACAGGTATATTTAGGGAATATGGCAGTGAACAATAAAGAAAATATTCTTATTCTCTAGTTGGAGCACTGAGATGAACAAATTTGATCTAATATATAAACACAAATATAAACATATAAATAAAAATTAAGTCAATGGGTAGAATAAATAGTATATACAATAAGTACTATAGAGAAAAGGAATGCAGGGAAGAGGGATGAAAAGTGTTATTGGTAGGGGGAAGTTGAACTTGGTGATTGTAGTGAAGGTGCAATTCAAGAAGAAACATGAAGGGTTCTAGAAAACAGCAATACGCATATTTGGGGGAATGAATGCTCCAGGCAGAGGGAATAGCCAGGTGGGAAGACAATGAGACCTTCCAAAGAATATTTAGGGAAAAGAAAGAACACTAATGTGTTCAGGAAAAGAGGGCTTAGTGTGGAAAGAAGACAATGAAACCAGAGAGGAGTCGGAGGACTGAGATTCCTAAGGCTTTGGAGGCATTTTGAAGCCATCGGCTTTTGCTAGCATAATCCATGAAGAAGTTTGAATGATATGACCTGACTTATGTTTTGGAAGATGCTCTCTGGAAGCCATGTTGATTAGAGACTGCAGGAGAGTAAGGGCAAGATTGGGAAGACAAATAATTGATTCAAATAATTGATTTACTCAAACTGTCAGATCAGGGATTGACAAAGACAAGCTCACATATTATTTTGTACGACCTGTGAGCTAAGATTAATTCTTACAAGTTAAAAGGGTCTTGAAGAAGAAAAGGGAAGAGGAAAAGCAGGAAGAGGAGAATGAAAAAGGGAATGAGGGGGAAGAGAAAGTGCTACAGAAACTGTTCATGGAACACAAAGCCAAAATCTTTGAAATCTGAAAAATATTTTTCAAAATCTGAAGTAAAGCCTCTGGCTTAAAGTAGGTTCTCAACTAAATTCAAAGGGGGAATACATAAGTAAATTGCTTGTTGAATATATTGTGGAGTGATAGGTGTTGAGAAATATCAAGCTTCAAAAAAAAAAGGCCATTTATGCCCATTGAGCTATTGAATAATAGTCTGGTTTCCAAAACAGTAAAACAAAAGGATTGTCTAAATGAACAATATAATTAAAAAATGTATATAGCAACAAGAAAATAACATAAAATAACACACAGCATTTTAATAGAATTTAAACATTTTCATGCTAATTACCCAATTTAATCTCCAAAAAAACACTATGGGATAGGTGTTAAACCCAAAATTCAAAATCTGAGAGACCACCAAAGAACCAGCTCTGATGCAAACACACAAGGGTCTTTATTCAGGCTCGAGTCTGGGCTCACGAACAAAGCCGGCTGTGGCTTCAGAGACGAGAGCCCCGATCCAGTATGGCAAGCAGTTTTTATACACCATTACAGAGGGAGGGGAAAGAACTTTAAACTTGGTTTTACATGATTGGGTAATTTCTCCTAATGGTTACGGGAACACTTGGTATTGGTAGGTGCCTTTTGTGGGCTTCAACCTGACTGCCCGTGATTGACAGAAACCCACTTAATGGGCAGAGTGGAATGTCAGATAAGTTAGTTCATACAGTCACTGCGTATAAATTAACTTGAGCAAGCAGGCAGA
>NW_007247698.1:41810-60371 GCF_000164805.1 Carlito syrichta | reverse complement strand
ACCTGACATATGCCTAATTCTATGGGGTCTGAGGTAGGATTTAAAGTACTAAGATTTCACAAAGTACAATGAACATGAAGTAGGGATATATAAAATATAGTGAACTAAACACTACTTTTATAGCAAGTATGGCTTTTTAAGTTTCTTGGTTTCTTGGGTCTCTCATAGGTATAAATTATTCAGTAGAAATTACCATATTTAGCCAGGTGTGGTTGCTCACATCTATAATCCCAGCACTTTGGGAGGCCAAGGTGAGAGAATTGCCTGAGCTTACAGGTTCAAGACCTATCTGGGCAACTTGGTGAGACCTCATCTATACAATAAATCAAAAAATTAGCTGGGCATGATGGTGTGTGCCTTGGAAGGCTGAGGTGGAAGGATCGCCTAAGCCCAGCAGGTCAAGGCTGCAGTGACCAGGAGCTTGTCACTGCCCTTCAGCCTGGGTGACAGAGTGAGACTCCAATTAAAAAAATAATCATCATATTTAAAATCAGATTGACTGCTCAAGGAATAGCATGACTATAATTATTGTTTTAAAAATTCTGATGTGTGTTTTCAGAGTACCTATGGAATATCTGGGTCCAACATTTGTTCCAGTTTGTTATTTTTTTCAAACAAACAAAATGCAGAGATAATTCCTTATTGAGCTCTCTTCAAGTGATATCAAGGAACTATAGTTAAATGCCATCATTTTAAACCATTTCTGCTCTTGGAGAGTTAGAAAGGGCTTTTAGTAGTTCTTGTCTTTTCAAGAAGAATTTGCATCTGAGAAAAACTGTTTTGTGTCTTAACAACTTTAGCCTTGTTGGGGATTCCAAATTTTCTCTGACATGCTATTAAAGAAATATTATAAGTAGGAGGCTAAAAACAATTGTGTATTATGTTAATTATGTTGATATAATATTTAAATAGATATTTAAAAGTAAAAAACAAACAATTTTTTTTACTGATCTCTGACTTTTGGTTCTGATTCTTGGTTTTGCATGTCATTTGTCTGCTACCAGTCTCAATCAAATAGAGAAAAGAAGCCAATGAAATAACCCAAAGAAACAAGATTTGCGGGGGTCCAGCCCCGCAAGGGTCGTGGGCCTTCCTGAAGGAGAGACGGATAGGCAAAAGACGAAAACATTATACTCGGACACCTGCTTCCTGAACAGATGACAGTTTAATTTTAGTTAACACAGAACTTTTATACCATTCGTAAAGGGGCAAGACAAAGAAAATTCCTTCATGTACATATCCTCTACAAGTTAC
The DNA here is from genome assembly GCF_000164805.1 of Carlito syrichta. NCBI lineage: Eukaryota > Metazoa > Chordata > Mammalia > Primates > Tarsiidae > Carlito > Carlito syrichta. The sequence continues at coordinate 59,117 of NW_007247698.1, read as the reverse complement.
TACCATCTAGTGGTCTTAGCAACAAACAAGCCAAGAACCCTATAAACATTCAGACAATGAGTCTTATTCATAAGGCCAAAGATGATAGTTGTAGTCCAAAGTTCCGAATTACAGTCCTTGAACTGTCTCCAGAAAGTTTCCAAGTGTAAAGTTCTTCATGTAGCAGTAGTTTTCTTTCTGGGGTTTTATGACCTTCAGAGCTTGTAATCGCCTTTCTTGTCCAGGTGTCTCCGTTACTTTTCTCTTATCCTGCAGTGCTTATTTCTAAAGAGAACTCAAAAGAAGTTTTTAGTAGTGTTTTTCAGGCCCCCAAGGTTGCTTTCTGTCTTTAGCTAATTTATCATAAAAGTGTCTGATTATTATATTATGAGTTCAGTGAAAACCCACTTTATAAATGTTAACTTAGAATTTTAACTATTGAATTAAGTAAAAACCTTAATGATTAATCTTTATCCTAAGTCAGTGAAAACAGTGTTATAAATCACATACATAACTCCTAGATAAGTGTTAGAACTTATAATGAATTCATAATGAACTTACTATAAACGTGTGCTTCCAAAAAACCTTATGTCTAAACACTAAACTACATAATTCTAAATCAAATAAGGAGTGAATATACTTATATCATTTATTACTTAAGCAATATCTAGTAACTTATAACCAAGTGAAAGAAAGCATTCTTGATGTGCTTCAGAGTTTAACCCTTGCATATGTTAGAAAAGGCCAAGTGGCATAGTGGGAAAAATGGAAAAATAAACCATGATATTTCCAGGTTAGCTGTGATTCTTTGCATAAACATGCCATCTTCTTCTTTCATGACTGCACAGAATTTCTTCAGCTGTATCAACAGCAAAGATGGAAGACAGAAGGGCCTCAGCTGCCTGGGCTCGCTTTGTGGCCAGGGGTCCTCAGCGCACCTGGACTTTGTCAATCAGGCAGGCCTCCAAGGCTGGCTCCCAACAAAGATTTAAACCAGATGAAGTCATGACTAGCATTTTCCAATCTCTTTTGTCATGCTGAAGTTTCCAACTCATAGGAAAGTAATACAGGTTTTCCTGATCTGGACACCCAAGAGTCAATGTTTCCTTTCTTGGGTATAAGAATATCCAGAGTCATATTTAGTAGGCAATAAGGTGTGGGCAAGAGTTGACCTAGCTAGCATTGCTCACAATGACCACATTGGGTTGATCATGTTTTCATCACATACATTGCTCCACTATTAACTTGCAAATAAATGATGGATTTGCTTTCCAAAAGTATTCCAGGAAGGCCAAAAAACCTGGTTTCTTACCATGCGAAATAATCTACCAGTGAATTTCTTTCAGGATAGACCAAAGTTGATCTAGAATATGATCTTATATATTTACATCCTTCAAAGTAGATGAATATAAATTTTAAATATATACTAATATATTATATGTGTATAAATTGAAAAAAGAAAATAATAAAATACAAAGCTTGTGTTGCAAAATTGAATGAGAAGAAAATGTGGTGTGATGTTAGGCTGATAATCGATGGTCCCTGCCCTATATTTTCTGAGATGAGCTTAGTGATGGCCACAGGTAACTTAGGAGTTGAAGACCTTCTTCTAAGCATGCATGAGCTCATTACAGATATGCCCTAGTGCTAAGTGTGTCAAGGACTACAGGAAAAAAGAAAAAAACATGAGATGTGTACATGATAAGGAGGTACACAGGCCAGAGCATGCACTCTGGAATCATACAACCAGAGTTCAAAGCCTTACTGGGCCACTACCACACGTGTCATCTGAGAAACATTTTAAATCTCAAGTGATTTTACCCAATTTGTAAAAAGAACCGAAGAGATCCCCTCTGTTGGGAAGAGATGTCACAGGGTGCAGCATCCAGTTGAGTTCGACGACGCATCACCTTCTCGAAACCTTGGTAGCTCGTGACCAGGGCAGCCGTGGAAAATGGACAGACCCTGGAGGAAACTGGCAGGAGCTGGATTGCTCCTGAACTGAGTTTTGAGCAGACTCCACTTCTGTGACCTGGAGGACAGGGCCAGGACACGCAGAGCGCCCGAGTGCCCAAGCAGTCCCAACCTATCCCCACAGAGTGGCCCACCCGGGGCCCATCGCCTGCAAACAGCAACAGGAAGTTTCCAGGGGTACAACGTCCACCTGCAACGGAGGTTGGCGGGGCCTCGCGTGGTGCCTGTTGTCACTTCTTCTTGGCCCTTGACTGGGCTCCCGTGTCCTCCCTGGCGCGCCCCGCCTCTGTCACCAGCCCCATTGAGACGTCACAGGCGCCAGGCTGGCCAGTGTGTGGTTGGCTGAGAGAGGAGTTGGTGGCTAAGGCGGCTTGTCTCCGCGGCTTACTCTTTCTCACCATCGCAGGTTGCACAACCAGCTCTCAAAGGGCAATTTTCTTAATTGGTTTTCGCATCCCGCAGGAGGAGCCTAGGTGTTGGCTTCCACCGGTTCCCCTGTTCCGCCAGGTTCCCCCGCCGCCTGGCAAGGATCACCCTGGCGCCTGCCCCTCGCCCTGTTCCTGCTTACAGGCCGCTCAACCCGCATCGTGTGCCTCCACACCAAGACTCTACAGAGCGGTTTCCTTTCCCGCAGGCCACGGGCTCTTCTCTGGGGACCCAATCGCCAGAATCCTGGGGTCAGTCCCTGAAGAAGGAATTCACGCTGTCCGCTAGGAACGCGCTGATGGATGGACACTTGAGGTCAGCGAGGATCGCTCCTCTCAGTCACAATTATACCCTCCTGCCTTCCCTACCTGAGTCAGTCCTAGGAAACGGATGCCATCCAGGCTCCCCAAGGAGGTTCAAGGGGAGGACCAAGAAGAGCCCCAAAAGATGAAGAAATAGGATCAGGTTGAGACCAAAGAGCAGGAGGTCCAGAAAAGGGTCCACCCTAGCAAGGAGGAAGTGTCATTGAAATCCAGGTCCCTAGACAGCCAGGGAGAACTTGCTTCCTTCAGGTACAGTCCTGAGCTTCTGGAAGGAAAACTCCCTTTCTCATACTCAAAAAAGAACTTGAGTGAGAAGGCCCAGGTGTCTCTGATGAACTTCTGGGAAGAACATACAGATCCCACTGCACACAGCTCTGCTGCAAAAGTCTCACTTCTTGGGACAGATGCAACCATGTTCCTGGACCCAGCCCCAGGCTTCTCCTTGCTGCTGGAGAAGTCCACCAAGGAATAATTGGAGTGTCCATCTCTACAGGCTTGCTAATGTTGCTGAAGCTGGAGAAGGAGATGCAGGGCAACAAGTTGTCAAATATTCCACCAAGGAGCCCTTCCCCACCCAGGGCTGCCGATTATGGGTCCTGCCAAGGATAAGATCGATTCCACTGCTACTGTTGCTGCCATCTCCATTACGACTGTTGTGGGATAGAGGTGAGCTATCCCCAGAAACCAAATATTTCTCTGCTCCTATCCCGATATCCTTCTCCTTTATGTCTCACGCTTGCAGAAGGAAGTCTCAGACATCCATGTATATAGATTCCCATTCTTTTTCCTTCCACACCTCATCCAGTCCATTCCACCATGGTCTCTATTACCCCTGGCAAGACTATCAATTCCATGGAATCATTTCTAGCATCTCTGCTAACACATATAAACTCTTGACCTCGCAGCCCACTTCAGATGCTGGGCTCATTTGAATTCACACTACTTCTCCTTCTAAGGCTGTGCCTCGCAGATTCACCACTAGCTTCAGGGCAACTGCACTCCCATTTTCCCCAATCCAAATTTTTGTCCAGTGCAGTGGCACCCTGAAAAGTTATCAATCTGCATCTGCCCACCTACATTAATTTTCCAGTCCCACTCCAACTTTTAGCCATCTCTCTGGCTGGAAAACTACCCATTAGCCCACACTTAGGACACCCCATAAGCAACAGCAGGGATCCTATCTCCCAATGCCCCGTATTGACAAGACTTCCTAACATGGTTTCTCTAGTGAAGAACTCTCTGTTGAGCAGCACATCTGCCTCATTATCCAAGCCAACCTTTGACTCATGCTGTTGATACTGCCTCTCCTTCTAAGGCTTTCACCTTTCAGTCTTGCCCTGTATCCGGGAATGCCCCCCCCCTTCACAAGGAGCACCTGAGGACCCATGGCTAAACATGGGTGGTACAATAGAGAACAACACTGTTGAAATTTTGGAAGCCCAGTAGTCACGCTTTGAGTAAAAAACACTAGTGAATACCCAGCTAGGCTATTCCTTGTGACTTTAGAATAGCCACCATTGTTGATCAAATACTTGTATTTCGAGACAGCTGGTCAGAGCAAATGTCCTGTGGTGTAGGCATGAAAAGTAGCCACTGGGGTACCCTGGCATCTGCCATGAGCTTCAGGAGCCACCATTCCATGGATGAAACCTCTCATGGATCTCAATAAATAACAAGAAAGTCTCTCTCCTTGAAAGGACATTCATCCACTAGAAAGGTAGTCAGTCCCTTTAAGGTATACTTAACTTGCTCTAATTATATAAGTCAGAGACCCAAAACCTCGAGTTGTGTTAGGGTGTGTGTGTGTGTGTGTGTGTGTGTGTGTGTGTGTGTGTGTGTGTGTGTATGTGTGTGTGTGTTTGGGAGACCGTGGGTGTTTACAGACCAGTTCAGTTAGAAGACACTGTATTTGAGACACTCCACCATGGAGAGTAGAAGAGACCTGCATGTACCATAAGCTGAGCCCTCCCTGGCTTGACTGTCAACCTGTAACCCAGTCTTGGGACTGGGAGAATCATAGTGATGTTTACAGATACTCCTCTTCTCCTTACAGATTTGACTCCATGGCTCCTTATCTTTTCCAGATGTGATGTATGAAAAGCCTTTGTTTTTATTAATCTGCCTCAGCAGACATATCTTTGTTCTTTGACCCAATGTGGAAGAAGAATTGCTATGTATGAGAGATGATGTGTTTTAAGCCAGACTTGATGCAAAATATTTTGTGTCCCAAGGACTAGGACATGAAGTGTCTACCTTTATGACTTCACATCTTGAGCCCAGACGTCTCTGTGAAGTCAGAGTGTAAGCAATTACAGCCAAGAGTCAAGCAAAGATAATATCCTAAGCACCCCAACCAACGGAGTAGAACTCCTCTTTTGCCTAAGGGGACCTCAGAGAAACCCAAAACACTAAATTCCAAGCCATGACAGAAGAGGGGTTGGGCACACCACCTTATACTCCCTCACTTTCGGAGTTTAGGCTCAACTGACTGGCATTGACATTAAAATGGATCATAAGACTGACAAAACAGACTTTTTGTGGCCAGAAGATATCAAATTTCAACCTGACTCAGGTTGAACTTCATGAGACATCATGACGCCATTCATGAGACGTCATCTACATAATAAAGACAATGGTTTCCACAACCCTGTTTTTTTGTTGTTGTTGTTTTGGTTTTGTGTTTGTTTTTTAACATTTCTTTCTATGGACTTTTAAAACCTTTAGACAGAGTTCAACAGTTTCAAATAATTGTCAATCAGAAATTTCTTGAATCCACGTATAACTTTTAAGTCCCCTGCATCAATATGTCCCGCCTTTCAGGGCCAATCCAATGTATACTTTGCATATATTGATTTCTGTCTTTGCCCAAAACTTCTGTCTCCCTAAAATGTATCAAATCAACTATAATTTGACTACCTCAGGCACATTTTGTCAGGATCTCTTGAGACTGCTGTGCTCTGAGCCATGGTGAGTCATATTTTACCTAGTTGGGATTTTTCATCAACACCAGGAAGAAATGAAGTTCAGATTGGGGAGAGACCAGGTGACCCACTTTTGCCTCTTCCCTGTATTCTTTTTTCAGTTCTATTCTTCCCACCTCATTGGAGACTATGTCCCTGGTGTGTGACAGGAAGCTGCCCTTGCTGAATAGTTTTTTTGAAAGGTTTGAATGTCTTTTTGTTCAATTTTACTTAGGCCAGTCATCCTCGCAGATTCCCACTTCAATTAGAGAGGTTGGACATGGTATCTGTCTTCTTGCATCTCTGTCAATCATGTTTGTTTTTATTCTGTGATATTTTACATTTTGTCATGCAATCACAGTGAAGTATTCCTTATTTTAACTATATATTTACTCTGACGTGTGGCTGGGAATGGTGCCCTCAGAAGACTCAAGAGAGGAGTGTGATTTTTCAGATGTGCATTCCAGGGAGTAAAACTAAGACTCATGAAATCTAACAGCTTCTAACTGTTACAGTCATGATACAGATGTTGGGGACATGTCTGGCTCTAAGAAATCTCTCCAGGAGTGGGGTAGAGACCAAAGTGTTCAATGTTATTCGGCATTTACAGTCCCACAGATGAGCTGGGCTTATGATGGCATCTAGTGACAAAAAGGAGGCATTTACAGATGCCCAGTAATAGGAGGTAAGGCACACCATGCAAGCCCACACAGGCAAATATTAAGGTCAATCAGGAGATATGGGGAGCAAGAAAGAAAACTTGAGCAAAGTCCCATATAATAGTTTCTGTCTCCTGAAGACCCACTGAAGCGGTCACTGTCAGATGTCTACTGGTTTGGGCCCTCCACTTAGTGTGAGAACCAGAATGTTCAGTCTTGGGGTGGGCAGCGATGTGAATAAGTGTAGATGTCCAGAAAGATTCTAGGAGTTGTGGCAGGGCAGGTCTTCAGGAAGGCTTAATACATAACATGACTCAGTAAATGGAAATCCCGATAGACCCTGGTGCACTTGCTGAGATGAAGACATGGAGCTGAGCATATAGACCGAACATATAGAATAATAATAATTATTAGATTGGGAAACTTAGTTTACTTAGAAAGTAAATTAGAAAGAGAAAGAGAGATTAGAGAGGAGATTCCCAAGGTAGGGATGGGGAACAAAGCTAGGAAACATAGCAGCCATAGCTCAAAGAACCACGTGGCCAGACCAGAGTTTAGCAAAGCAATGGCCAGAATTATTAGAATACCTCAAAATATTCTAAAAACAATGTCAGAGCTATTTTTTAAAAGTGAATAAAAGCATATGGAACAATATGGCATATATAACAATTGCTAGACTAAACCCAACAATACCTTTAATAATAATAAATATAAATAATATAAACTCCTTAAATAAAAGACAAGGAAAGATTTGATAAAAAGTTAAACCCAATGTTATCAGCCTATCAGCATTTAAAAATAATTAATTAAAATAATTAAAATGATACTAATGGATATAAGGAAAGAAGTTAAAAGTTATATAGTGTTAATTATAAGCAAAGAAAGCTGAAGTGACTATACTAATATTAAAATTATTTCAGTGCAACAAACATTGACAGGAATAGAAAAGGTAATTTCACCATAATAAAGTGTTTATTTATCAAAAGTACACAATTTTAGTGGTTTTGCATAGAATAGAGCTGCAAAATATATGAGGCAATACTTAGCTGAACTACTAGGAGACATTAAATAATTCATAATTGAAGGGAAATTTCAACACTTTAACTTCAATAATGGATCATATAAGTAGCCAGAAAATCAGTAAAGATAGAGAAGTTTTGAATCATATTATCAGCAGCATGATTTAACTGACATTTCTTAGAACACTATAATTTTATAAACCTTGGACCAAAACAAATAATTTTCTGAACCATGGATCAATTGTCTCATTAAATTTGCATTTAAAGTAGTATGAGAAATTTAAATTTTCTTTTTTTGAGTTGGAATATCACTCTGTTCATGACCATTGCAGCCTCAATCTACTGGACTTAGGTGATACTTCTGCCTCAGCCTTCCAAGTAGTTGGCACTACAGGCACATGCCACCATGTCTGACTAATTTTTTAATTTATTGTAGAGATGAAGTTTCGCCAAGTTGTCCAGGCTAGTCTCAAACCCCTGGGCTTAGGCAATCCTCTTGCCTCTGCCTCCCAAAGTTCTGGGATTACAGACGTGCATTATCACGCCCAGTTGAGAAATTTAAATTTTAAATAAAAGTAAGAAGACTTGAATAATGCAGAGTATTTTTTGATGATTATTGAATTAAAGTCAATAACAGAAAGATCTCTGACAAATGTTAAAAATTTGGAAACACATATTCCAAATAATGCTTCTAAATGGACAATAATTTTGAAAACCATTTTCCAAGTATAAAAATGATAAACATCTAACCAGAAAAATTTTAAACAGGTGTAAAAATATATACACAAATTACCTACATCAAAATTGAGAGAGATTGTGACATAACAGATTCTTTAGATTGCAATGATATCAAAGTAATAGTATGAATAACTTAATGAAAAATTAAAAACTAGATGAGGTTGAAAAATTTATTGAAATCTAAAATGTATGAAAATTCAAGAAGTGTATATAACAACTTTATTTTCATAGAAATTAAAAAAATAAAAAATTTAGTCAAAAACCTTCATGTAAATAAAATTTCAAATGTGTGTGAGCTCACTGTAGATTATTACTAAAAATTTAAATAATAAATAATATATATTCTATATAAAATCTCTCAGAAAAATCAAAAGAATACATTTTAACTAGTACTAGGAGATCAATATTAATCTGACCCCAAACCAGAATAGATATTGTAAGAAAAACAAAACAAAATCACAGGACAATTTCCTTCATTAGCATGGTTGTACCTCAAGACAATAAAGACTCTATATAAAAAGCTTACAGCTGACATCATAATCAATTGTGATAAGCTAAAAGTATTTTCATTAAAATTTGAAACAGGGCCATTGCCACTGCCACTGCCATTGCCTTCCTAAGCTATGGTGTGACCATGTGCTTTTTGAGCCATGGCCAGGCCACGTTTTCTTAAGCTTTGGCTCCCTCCCCTACCTTGGGGAGATTAATCTCCTCTCTCTGTCTAATTTACTTTCTAAATAAACTATATCTTCCAATAAAAAAAAATTGAAACAGGACAACCGTGCTCACTCTCCAGCGTATACTCATCATAATGCTGGAAGCTCTAACCTGAGCAATTAGACAACAAAAAGTATAAAATAGATGTATATCAGAAAAAAGAAAGTAATTTTCTGTTTGGCAATGGCGTAGTCATGTATATGTATATATACAACCTAATAGACTTCATACCAAGATTGTTGGAATTAAAAAATAAATGCAGGAAAGTTACCAGATATCTAGTACACATACAAAATTCAGATATTTCCATATATAAAAAGCAATTTGAAAATGAAATGAAGCAAATAATCCCATTTTCAATAATACTGCAAAGAATAACATGCTTAGGAATAAACTTAACTAGGAAGTAGAAGACTTATACAATGAAAACTTAAAATATTGAAGAAAATGAGAAAGACACAGCAAATAGAAAAACATTCTGTTCATAGACTGGGAAACTTAATATTCTTAACATTTCCATACTACTCATAGCAATCTACAGAGTTAATATCATCTGTAGCAAAACCCTGGAGGCTTTTTTCTCCAAAAACAAACTAAAAAATCTATATAGAAAACAGGTGAACATGAATGCCAAAACAACAAAAAAGAACAAAGCTGGAGACATTACACTTTGGATTTCAAAATATATAACAAAGCTAAAGTAAATAAAACAGTATGTCATGAGCATTCCGACATGCATATATACCAATGGGAAAGAAATTAATCTATGTATAAGTGGTCAACTGATCATCAATAGGGATGTTAAGAATATACAGTGAGGAAAAGACAGTTTTTTAACAAATGGTGTTGGAAAAATTGGATCTCCACATGCATACAAATAAAACTGAAACTTTACCTTACCATACAGATAAAAATCACCACAAATGGATTAAAGAATTATAAGAAATAAAAATGTACAATTCCTAGAAGAAAAGAAAGGTAGCTATTTTATGACATTGGCCTTAGCCATGATTTCATAAATATGACATCAAAAGCATGGGCAACACAACCAAAAATTTTAAAAACTTGGGCTACAGAAAACTAAAAAATATTTTCACAGCAAATCAGACAATCAAAAACAACAACAACAATGGCAACAAAAAATATAAGATAAACGAAAAGTCAATAGGTACAGATGGGACAAAACTTTTGCAAACCATATACCCAATAAGGGCTTAATCTCCGAAACATATAATACACAATTACAACTCAATAACAACAACAGCAGAATCTTCATACCTGATTAAAAATGGACTGAAGACTTGGATAGATATTTTTTCAAAAAAGGCACACAATAGCCAACAGATATAGGATAGAACTTTCAGAACTGAAAAAAAAAACCTTTCAAATTAGCCCTATCAACCCAATACAGAAAAAAGAATTAAGAGAATTGTGAGATTTCTAAAAATACCCAAACTTATGACCTAAGGGTCATAAGTGGTCCTGAGGAAGAAGTGAGTAACAAGTTTCAAAAACCTAAGTTGAGGAAAACAAAATAGGAAAAATTCCCTGGCCTTGCCAGAGATTTAAAGGTCCAGAAACGGTAAACCCAGTGAACTCCTGGAAGATTCCTTGCAACGATGTCATTCTCAAGGCATATAGTCATTAGGTTATACAAAGTAAATGTGAAGGAAAGAATTCTAAGACCATTGAGATAAAGAAATCAAATAACTTATAAAGGCAAACCTATCAGACTAGCAGCAGATTTCTCAGCAGAAACTCTACAACCAGAGGGGATTGGGTCCTATTATCATCTCCTCAAACAGAAAAACTGTTAGTAAAAAATTTGTGTCAAAAACTGAAGTTTTATAAATGAAAGAGAAATAAAGATACTCTCAGACAAGCAAAATCTGAAGGAATTTGTCACCACTAGACTGGTTCTACCAAAAAAACTCAAAGGAATTGTAATCATTGAAACAAAAAGATCAAAATGCACCAGTAGAGAAACACTGGAAATTATAAAGCTCACAGAACCTACAGAATACCGATGCAATGGAGAAAACAAACCAGGCAAAAATTAACATCATAAATGGAAGAGGGCTTTATGTGTCATTACTAAGACTTAAAGATAATGGTCTCTATGCCCCATGTATAATATACATATTAATAGCTGGATAAAATAAAAACTCACTGCAAACAATCTGCTGCTTTTTTTTTTCTTTTTGAGTTGGAGTCGCACTCTGTCGCCCAGACTGGAGTGCAGTGGCCGCTCCCGGCCACCGCAGCCTCGACCTGCTGGGCTCTGGCGATCCTTCCGCCTCAGCCTTCCGAGTCGCTGGAACTACAGGCGCGCTACCACGCCCGGCTAGTTTTTGATTTATTATAGAGATGAGTTCTCAGCCGGGCTTGGTGGCTCAGCCTGTAATCCCGCGCCTTTGGAAGGCTGAAGTGAGTGGATTGCCTGAGCCCGTGGGTTCGAGACCCGCCTGTGCAGCGAGACCTCATCTCTACAATAAATAAAAAAAAATCAGCCGGGTGTGGTAGCGCATGCCTGTAATTCCGGCTACTTGGAAGGCTGAGGCGGAAGGATCGCCGGAGCCTAGCAGGTCAAGGTTGCGGTGGCTGGGAGTGGCCACTGCACTCCAGTCTGGGCGACTGAGTGAGACTCCAACTCAAAAAAAAAAAAGATGAGATCTCGCCAAGTTGCCCAGGTGGGTCTTGAACCCACGGGCTCTGCCAATCCACTCACCTCAGTCTCCCAAAGTGCGGGATTACAGGCTGAGCCACCGAACCCGGCAATCTGCTGCTTTCAAAAGATTGACTTATCAAAGGCGCCTATAGACTCAAGGTAAAAGAGTATATAAAAATATTCTACCAAATGGAAACCAAAAGTGAGCAGTAGTAGCTATTCTCATAGCAGATGAGACAGACATTAGATGAACGAAAGTGAAAAAACACAATTAGAAATTATATAGTGATAACAGTATCAATTTAACAAGATGTAACAATTTAAACTATATATGCACCTACTTCCAGAGTTTCCAGTATTATGAAACATATTTTATTAAACCCCTAAGAAAAAAGATGGCAATACAATAATAGAAGGAGATTTCAACACTCCACTGGCAGCAATTGAAAAACCATCAAGGCAAAAAGAATAAAGAAACATTGGAGTTAAATTGAACCCTAAAACAAATGGACTTAACACATCTACAAAATATTATACCACAATTATACAGAATATACATTTTTTTCATCAGCACATGGAACATTCTCCAAGTTATATTTTATGATAGGCCATAAATCAAGTCTCAATAATAAAAAATGCAAAATCACATCAAGTACCTTCTCAGATCACAGTGGAATATAACTAGAAATCAAATCCAAGAGGAACTCTCAAAACCAAATGAATACATGCACATTAAACTGCTCCTGAGTGATCTTTGCATCAACAATAAAATCAAGCTGGAAATTTGAAAAAATTCTTAAAATGAGTGTCAACAACAACCCAAATTATCCAAACCCCTGCAACACACAATAAACTGACCACAACTGTATAGTGCTAAGGCCTATTTTGAAAACACTGACAGCTCATATATTGACAACCCAACAATACCCCAAAAGAAAATAGAAAAACATAAAAAACCAAAGCATACAGCTAACAGATTGGAGAAATAATAAAGATTAGTGCAAAAGTAAACAAAATTAAAAGAAAAAAAAACTACAAAGAATCAATAAAGGGAGAGGGTGAGAAGAGTAGGAGGGTTGAAAATTCACTATCAGGTACAATGTGCACTTTGGGGTGATGGGTATACTTAAAGCCCAGACTTCTTCACCAGTATACAATGCAGTCATATAACAAAAACTATTCAGATACCTAAACCCATTGTAATTTTTTAAAAAATAAGCAGATTTCAAAACACAAACACACGCACAGTGGGATATCACTTCACACCTGTCAGAATGTCTGTTATCGAAGGAGAAAAGACAGTGTTGGTCAGGATGTGGAGAAATTGGAATTTTTGCAATAGCTGGTTGGGAATGTTTTACTACCACAAATATTTAAAAAATGTGTGGAGGTTCCTCAACAAATTAACAAGGAAACTACCACATGATCTAAAATTTTCACTTTTGGGTATTTATATATTAAAAAAAGTGAAACCAGGACCCTGAAGACATATTAGCACTCCCATGTTTATTGAAGCATAATTAATAGTTGACAAGATGTGGAAACAGCATAAATGTCCATCAACGGATAAATGAATAAAGAAAAACAACCAAAAAAAATGGAAATGGAGGAACAGTAACAATGGCAATAACAGCAGCAACAATAGCAACAGAATGTCCTTCCCCAAAATATATAACAATGTGGCAAATATAATCATCAACATACCCATAATTAACTTAAGTGTAAATAACTCCAATGCACCAAATAAAAGACAACTTATAAAACATGGTTTTTAAAACTCCAAGTTCATAAAAAAGTTTATAAACCAAAACCAAATGCTACTCAAATACTTGCTGCTTATAAGAAACTCATTTGAAGCATGGGCATAGGTCAGTTCACAGTGAAAGGAAGGATTAGGAAATATTAAGATAATATTTCTTAAAAAAGTAGAAAAGCAGAAGTGGTTATTTCAATATCAGATAAAGTGACCTCAAAGCCAAGAAAATTATTAGGAATGAGCAGACAGAATCCTATAAATGTGCAAGAAATTGAATTTCAAATTTTAAAACTTCTGAAATATAAATCCCTAGGCCCAGATGGCTTAATGAGATAATTTTACCAAACATTTCAAGACTGAGTAACACCATCTTTACGCAATGTTTTCACAAAACTAAAAAGAAAAGAAGATGTTTTAAGTAATTTTGTGAAATAAGTATTACAAACAAGATTAAAACATTAAAAAAAAATAAAGTTGGAAAGGATATGGAGAAAGAAAATGAAAGAAAATTACAGAACAATGTCTTTCATGACTTTAGATGGCAATCTTCATTAAATGTAGTACAATGATTCCAACAATGTATAAAAGAAATTATACTGTAAACTAAGCAGCATTTATTTTGGATAAGTAGGTCTTGATCAATAATTTAAAAAATTATCCAATGCAATTCACCATGTAAACAGGCTAAGAAAAAAATTAATATCATCAAGTGATGCAGAAAAAGCATTGGATTAAATTCAACATCCACTCATCATAAAACCTCTAAGATAAATAGGAATAGAGAACTATCTCTATATACAGAATCTCCATAAAACCAGTAGCTAATATTATATTTAATTGCAAAAGACCCAATGCTTTTCTCTGAGGGTGGGGAAAAAGACAAGTTTGTCCATAATCATCATGCTATTATATGTAGTGCAGCAGAAAAATGGAAAAATATGAAACAATTAGTAAAACACAATATTTGAAAAAATGTACTGAATTTACAATAAAAGGGAACCTATAAAGAGTTAGTTAAATTGAGGAAACAATATTCCTAAAAATTATTCAATCCAAAAATAATAGCAATATATTGGACAAAAGCCAATACTAAATGAGGAAAGGCTAGAGGAAAAGTCTAATAGGCATTCCACTGGGGTCCTGAAAATGGAAGAGATTGGCACAGGAAATCCTACAAGCCAGAAGGGATTGTGGTCTAACCTTAGGGATTGTTGTCCTAACCCTCAAGCAGAATAGCTGTCAGCCAAGAATTTTGTATCCCACAAAACTAAGTTTCATAAATGAAGGAGAAATGCAGTCCTTCATAGACAAGCAAACACTGAGGGAATTTGTCAACACTAGATTGTCTCTACAAGTAATATTCAAAGGAGTTATAAATACTGAAGTCAAGGGTTGAAATACATCAGTAGAAAAATGCTAGAAATCATAAAGTTCATAGGAAGTCATTTTGGAACACCAACACAACAGAGAAAATAAATAAAAAATGAAATCAGATAACAACCGTATCATGAATAGAATAGTACTTTACATATCGTTGTTAACTCTGAATGTAAATGGTTTCAAAGCCCCACTAAAAACATATAGATTGGCAGAATGGATAAAAAAACACAACCAAATACCTGCTTCCTTGAAGAGACCCACTTGCCTCGCAAAGTCTCCTATAGTCTCAAGGTATAAAGGTGGGGAAAAATATCCCACACAATTGGAAACCAAGAAAAAAAACAAAAACAAAACAAACAAACAGGAATAGTCATTCTCATATCAGATAAAGCAGACTTTAAATCAACAACAGTAAAATAAAAATTTGACTATTATATAATGATAAGGGATTAATCTAATGAGAAGGCATCACAATTTAAAATATATATGTGCCCAACACCATAGCCCCCAACTTTATGAATCAAATTCTACCAGACCTAAAAAAAAAAAAAAGAAATAGCAATACAAAAACAGTGGAAGATTTCACCACTCCACTGACAGCAACAGACAAATCGTAAAACAGAAAGTCAAAAAGAAACACTGGAGTTAAATAGGATTTGGGAAGGAACTAACAGACATCTATAGAATATTCCATCCCCAAACTACATAATATATATTTTTTTCTCATCAGTACATGGAACATTCTCCAAGATAGATCATAGATAGGCCAAGGGACAAGTATCAATAAATTCAAAAAAATCAAAATCATATCAAACAACAGCTCAGACCACAGTGGAATAAAACTGGAATTTTTTTTTTTTTTTTTTTGAGTCAGAGTCTCACTCTGTCACCCAGACTGGAATGCAATTGCACACTCCTGGCCACTGCCGCCTTGACCTGGCAGGGCTCTGGCGATCCTTCTGCCTCAGTCTTCCAAGTAGCTGGAACTACAGGCATGCACTACCACACCCAGCTAGTTTTTGATTTATTGTAGAGGCAAGGTTTCACCAAGTTGCCCAGGTGGGTCTCGAATCCGTGGGCTCAGGCAATCCATTCACCTCGGCCTCCCAAAGTAGTGGGATTACAGGTTGAGCCACTGAGCCTGGCTAAAACTGGAAATTAACCCCAAGAAAAACTGAAACTAAGGAAAGACATGGAGCTTAAACAATTTGCTCCTAAATGATCTTTGGTTCAACAATAAAATCAAGACCCAAATTTAAAAATTCCTTGAAATGAGTAAAAACAATTAAACAAATTATTGAAACTTCTGGGATACAGCCAAAGTTTTCTCAGAGGAAAATTTATAGTGCTTAAGCCCTACATAATAAGACCAGAAGATCGCATATTGAAAACCTAATATCACACCTCAAGAAACTAGGAAAACAAGAACAAACCAAACTCAAAGCTGACAAAAGAAAAGAAATAATGAAGAGCAGAGCAGAAATAAATGAAATTGAAATTAAAAAAAAAACACAAAAGAACAATGAACAAAAATTTGGTTCTTCGAATAGATAAATGAAATTGATAGACCACTAGCTAGATTAATCAAGAAACAAAGAGAGAAAAAATAACTCAATCAGAAATGAATAATGAGACATTGCAACAGATATGATAGAAATTCAAAAGGACATCAGAGACTATTATGAACGCCTCTATTCAAACAAACTAGACAATCTAGAGGAAATGGATAAATTTTCGGAAACATATAACCCCACAAATTTGAATGAGGCAGAAATAGAAACCCTGCACAGATCAGTAATGAGTAGCAAGGTTGAAACAGTGAATAGAAGTCTCCCCCCACCACACACACATACGAAGTCCAAGACTCACAGCTGGATTCTATAAGACCTTCAAAAAAGAATTGGTACCAATTTTACTGAAGTTATTACACAAGATTTAGAGGAATCCTTGTGGTTAAGCTACACAACTATATTTAAATGAAAGTACTTCCAGCCATATATTGTAGACTTGGCCAAAATATCTGTTAGCATTGATATTAAAATAGGAATTTTCCAGTGAAGGGGACTTAAGAGAACTATTTGCCAGCAAAGCCATTCTAACAAAGAAAAAATGCCAAAATAAGTTTTTGGGTTGAAATAAAATTAGGCCAGAGGAAAATTTTGTATCTTAGCAATGAAAGAAGAGCAATAGAAGTAGCTAGTATCCTTTTTCTCTTAAGTTTTAAGAAATATGCATGACTGCAAAAAACAAAAATTGTCAAGTTGGCTGTGTGAGGGGAGGTAGAGTATATACAGATAAGATATACAAGTCAACTATATCATAAGATTGAAGTAGGTTTTGGGGTTTAATTTGAAAATATAAAACGACATTGCCTCTAAAAAATGGCAAAAAGAAGAATATATCTATTATATCTATCTAGTTAGAGATAAAGATATCTAGATTTACATATAGTGTTGGGAGCCAACATCTATAGCTACATGGCTGAGGCCTGTAAAGGCCCATCTGGAAGATCGCCTCTGACATAGGATATCAGTTATACCTATAATATTGGCATGTGATTAGTGACCAGTGTGCATACATGGCAGTAAAACTTATAAGTAAATCTCAATACACCTGATGGAAAGTGCATAGCAGAATTATTTCTCTCTGTCTTTCTAAGTTTTACTTCTTTCTAGATATTTTTTTAACTTCTATTTTCTGGTAGACTG
>NW_007247698.1:29794-41789 GCF_000164805.1 Carlito syrichta | reverse complement strand
CTTGTTCCAGAGTGTGACAGCTACTATTTGATTTTTAGAGTAGATTTGTTAGGATAAAATATATACATATACACTCATAGTTGCGTAAATCTATGCTTGCTGTTTTGTTTCCTTTTGCTACATTATTCAAATATAATAATTACTATATATTTGAATTATACGATTTATAAAAGAATTAATGATGAGGTATTAACTTAATAGGATATAGCATAGTATTAAAGGTCAATCATTAGATTATATAAAAATTAAAGTTTAGACATATGAAACTTTTATGAATTATAGTAAAGTTTGGTAGTTTAAGAATAAGTTTTAACTGAGTTATAAGGCATTATGTTAAATCATAATAGGTTAATAGTATAACTAACAGCTAAGTCATTTAAGTAAACTTATAGATTATAGTATAGTGTTAAGTTGATAATATTAATCATTAAAAATATTGGGAGTCAGTGAACTTGGATTGAACCTAGAGTTAACTTAGAAAAGTTTTTTGTATTAATCAGGGTTTAGAACAAAGAGTATAATATGAATGATTCATTGAACATTATGGAAAACACTTTGAATGATCTGTATTGAAATTGTGCACCTGTGGCCTTAATGTGAGTTTTGTAAAGCATGACAGGCATCATGGAGTTCGAATTGTTTGCTTGGAAATTGCAGATCTCGTGGTGGTCTTGTGATGCATAGTTTGTAAAGCACGGAGCTTGTACACCCCCAGTGAGTGATTATCACACTGCTGGAGGGTATAGAAAATGGTATATAAGTTGGAAGGAGTCCGAATAAAATTTGGCTTCAGTCCTGATCAGACTGTTCCCAGAAGAACTGCCTCCGAGTGGTCTCTTCTCGCTGTCCAGATTCTCCGGTGTGGGTCCTAACCCACCCTTGGTCAGTGCTGGTCACCGACAATATAGTATACACTGAAGGTGCCAAAAATATGCATACACTTTTAAAGAGACGTTATCTATGTTTCACTTCTAGTTTGCCATAGTCAGAAATGCCTGGACTCTGATGGTAACTGCTTTGAGCACCTCTTGTAATTGCAGAAGTCAAGCATGACTTGTATTCTTCTTTTGTTATCAGTATATATTGAGTATTATCATTTTAATACAGATTTTTCTCTCTAAAAGTGTGCATACCTTTTTTGGGCATCCTTTGTATTTATATATCTATATCTGTATATATGCATGTATGAAGGGGAACTGAATAAAATCCAGAATAATGTTTTGGATGTTGGCCCCCTTGTAGTACATTTAGAATTTGTACCTCTGGATCAAAGGATCATACACATTTTTTAGCTCGAAATCTTGAAAAGGTTGCATCACAATTTGTGGAATAAACATCCCAAGTTGCAGCAGATAGATGACTGGTTATTTTGTCACAACAAAATACCTGCCTATACAGTGCTGAGTGTTCAGCAGTTTTTAACCAAAAGCAGCATGACCTCCATGTTCCACCCTCCATATTCACCAGATCTCATGCTGAGTGATTTTTTTGTTTGTTTGTTTCCCTGGATGAAAAAAGTTTTCAAAGGGAAAAGTTTTGCTGATGTAGAAGAGTTGAAACAGAAAAAATGACAGAAGCATTAAAAGGCATAAAAATTGAGTTAAAAAATTGATCTGTGGTAAAAGCATCTCAATAGGTGTATTGCATTAAACAAAGAATACTTTGTAGGTTACTGAAGTTTAAACATGTAAAAATAAATAAACAATTTTTTATAAATAATTTTTTATTTATAAAAAATTATTTTTTGAGTGGGTCCTTGTATATGTATTTATATTGATGTGCAGAGCAATCACTAAAATATAACTCTAAACAACAGCGTAAAACACATTTCACTGGAGGAATTAAAATGAACTACTAAAGCACTTTCAAATAGCTTTTAAAAGGCAGGGGAAGAATAAAAAAAGAACAAAAGTTACTGAGGTCATACAGAAGTATAACAGAACAATAAAGCTAAATTCAAACCTGTCAGTAATTACGTTAAATATAGACAGCCAGCTGGGCCAAGTGGCTCATGCATATATTCCCAGCACTTTGAGAGGTGGAACCAAGAGGATTGCCTGAGTCCTGGGTTCAAGACCATCCTGGGCAACTTGGTGAGACCTTGTCTCTACAATAAATAAAAAAATTACTTGGCCATAGTGGCACATGTCTGTAACTCCAGCTGCTTGGAAGGCTGAGGTGGAAGGATCATCTGAATCCAGCAGTTCAAGGTTGTGCATGAGTGTGCCTGGGTGACAGAGGGACACTTCTACTACAAAAATCAATCAAGCAAAAACATATATATATGTGTGTGTGTATGTATATATAGTGCGTAGGCCCACCAATTAAAAGAGAGAATTCATCAGTTTAGATTTTAAAAAAGAGGGGTAGTTCATTCTGACCAAAAATACAGTTTATATTTAATATAGATAGGCAATAGTGTGGGAAATTATGTGCCAGCAAACCTGTTTAGTCTGTTCGAGCTGCTGTAACAAAAATGTTATAAACTGTGTGGCATATGAATAACATGCCTACTTCTCAGGATTCCAGAGTCTGGTAAGTACAAGATCATGGTGCTGGCAGATTCTGTGTCTGGTGAGAGTCTATTCCTCATAGATGCCAGTGTCTCCCTGCAACTTCATATGTTGCTTCAAATACAATAGTTCCTCTTATCCATGGTTTCGCTTTCTGTGGTTTTGGTTTTAAGTTCCTCATCATTCTGAGTAATGTGTTGAACTCTTCTACCAGGGACTTGACTTATTCCTGTGTCCAGCATTCCCACATTGTTCTTGCTGGCTGGCCATTAGTTACTAACTAGCCATCTGTTTCAACAGTTAGACTGCCATGGTATCGCAGTGCTTGTGTCCACATAACCCTTAGTTGATTTCATGGTGGCCTCAAAGTGCAAGAAGAGTGAAGTGGGTGGTTTGGATATGCCAAAGAAGATCTGTGAAGTGATTTCTTTAAGTGAAAAAATGAAAGTTCTCAACTTAATAAGGCAAACAAACAAACAAAACAAGTACACTGAGGTTGCTGAGACTTAGTGTAAGAACAAACCTTGTATCTGTGAAATTATGGAGATGGGAAGAGAAATCTGTGCTAGCTTTGCTGTTGCAACTCAAACTACAAAGAAAGACAGGATTTAGTACTATCTGAGGATTCACGCTTTTGCTGAGGGTCTTGGAACGTAGTCTCTGTAGGGGAATACCTAGTGGAAAGGTGATCAAGGAAGTTCTTCAGGCTGTAAACAGAATATACCAGAAGAGAATGTAATATGTTAGCAATGAAGGTGGAGAAATAGAAATGGGTAGTAATTGGGCAGATATATGCTGCATTATTTTTTGCCAGGGTCCAGCCCCTGCTGGGTCGTGAGGTTTCCTGAAGGAGAGACAGATAGGCGAAAGATGAAAATATTATACTGGACACCTGCTTGCTGAACAGATGACGACGTTTATTAGTTAACAGAAAGTTTTTATACTATTCGTAAAGGGGCAAGACAAAGAAAATCCCTTCACGTACATATCCTTTAAAAGTTACCACCATCTAGTGGTCTAGAAGCGACGAACAAGCCAAGAACACTATCTACTCTTAGTTAATGTGTCTTTATCATAAAGTCAAAAATGATAGTTTTCGTTCAAAGTCGTGAATTACAGTCCTTGAAATGTTTTAAGAAAGTTTCCAAGTACACATTTTTTCCATGTGTCAGGAGTTTTTTTCTCTGGGGTTTTTATGACCTTCAAAGCTTCGTAATCACTTCTCTTGTCCGGGTGTCTTCGTTACTTTTCTCTTATCCTGTAGTGTTTATTTCTAAAGAAAACTCAAAAGAAGCTTTCCAGGCCCCCAAGGTTGCTTTCTGTATTTAGTTAATTATCATAAAAGTATCTAATTAGTATATTATGAATTCAGTGAAAATCCACTCTATAAACGTTTTCTTAAAATTTTAACTTTAGAATTAAGTAAAAACCTTAACGATTAATCTTTATCCTAAGTGTGAAAACAGTGTTATAAATCACCTACATAACTCCTAGATAAGTGTTAGAACTTATAATGAATTCATAATGAACTTACTATAAACTTGTGCTTCTAAAAAACCTTATATCTAAACACTAAACTGCATAATCCTAAATCAAATAAGGAGTGAATATACTTATATCATATTTTACTTAAGCAATATCTAGTAACTTATAACCAAGTGAAAGAAAGAATTTTTGATGTGTTTCAGAGTTTAACCCTTGCATTTGTTAGAAAAGGCCAAATGGTATAGTTGGAAATGGAAAAATAAACCATGACGTTCTCAGGTTAGCTGTGAGTACTTCGCATAAACATGCCATTTTCTTCTTCCACGCCTGCACAGAATTCTTCGGCCATACCAAACAGCAAAGATGGAAGACAGAAGGGCCTCAGCTTCCCAGGCTTGTCCTGTGGCCCGGGGTCTTCGGCCCACCAGGACCCTGTCAATCAGGTGGGCCTCCAAGGCTGGCTCCTAACATCTCCCCCTTTTTTGTTTTTTAATACGAAGCCGTGAATTCCGTGCTTAGTCGAGAGATGTTATTTTTCAGTGATTTGAAGATTACTGGAAGTAAGCATAATAACAACAAAATTATTCCTCCACAAATTGCTACATTGATTAATACAGACAATAATGATTTTTGATTGACAAATGAAGGAAAATTGTTAATGATTGACTGAGCCAATCCCACCAGGACCCTGTCAATCAGGTGGGCCTCCAAGGCTGGCTCCCAACAATTTTTTCCTCTTAAGTTAGAAAAAAAGGCATGAATGTAAAAAGCAAAAATCATAACATTGTGTGTGAAGGGAGATTTCCTTACTTTGGTCTTTTTATAAAGGCTCTGAAGGAGAATCTGTTCCTTCTCTCTCTCCTGGCTTCCAGTTTTTGCCAGCAATGCTTGACGTTCCTTGGTTGTAGACATATCATTTCAGTCTCTGCTCTGTCTTCACATGGTCTTCTCCCTATATGTCTGCCTGTTCTTTCACATTTTCTCTTCCCTGCGTTTGTCTCTATACCCAAATCTTCCCCTTCTTCTAATGACACCAGTCATTGGATTAGGGTTCATTGCAGTAAGCCAGTATGACCTTATCTTAACTTCATTACATCTGAAAAGACCCGATTTCCAAAAAAAGTTGCATTTATAGAGTGGGGATTAGGATTTGAATTTTTTTTTTTTGAGATGAGACAGTTGTGCTCTCAATAGAGGGAAACTGAGTGCAGCAAAAACAGTTTTCATTGTAGCCCAGGAAACAACACACCCACTTTTTCTTTCCAATTTTTCTACTATTTCTTTAAAATCATCAGGACATCTTGACATCTCTTCAGGCTTCAGTGCCCTTGTCTGTATAGTAATAATGTGGACCAGATGATTTCTAGTGTCATTTAAATAAGATTCTGCAGTGCATTAATACAATATTTTTGGCAATTCTCTATGAGACTGTTGGAAATATAAATGTATATAGATATAAATTTAAATAATGCTTTCAACTTTAGTCATTTATAATTCTAGAAATATTTTAAATCATTTGTGCTTGAATTACAAAACCACTAGCCATTGTAGAGTTTCATCACTTTGTAGTCATCTACTAAATGATACCAGTTACTCAGGAACGTATAAAGTTGTTATACAACACCAGGACAGGTTTTTTTCTTTCTTTAACATAAGATAGCTACAGATACACTATTCTTCAGAGTTGCTTTTCAGAAAATCCTTGTTTGAATCACCTTTCTCTGATAATACATGTAAAGGACAAAAATTTGTGTCTATTTTGACAATAATCTAAATATTATATATTATTGCTGTCTGTACAATACAATCACATCTTTAATTGTCATTGATCCCATTCTTTTTTTGTTGTAAGTGAATTCATATAAGGTCTAAAAGGCAGCTGGATCCTAGTAATAAATTATTACATGGGTCAGCAATTTAGTGTGTGAGGGGGACACCGACTTGTCTAGGTTCCTGCAACTGCAGTGAGGGCATGGCTGTGGGGTTTGCGGATTCACCCTCAGGTCGTGGTGCCCTGCAGGGAGGACCCAAAGCCCCCCGTGTGCCCTGACCACGCGGGCTCCCGCTTAACTTGTAGACAGGGCCCAAGGTGGCTTCCGTGCTGCACTCTCTGCAGCCCTACCTGGGCCTCAGGTGGTGGACAAGCCCGTGGAAACCTGGCTGCTTTAGCTGCCATATACCATAGCATTTTTCTGGCATCCGAACCAGGTTGTTTTCCTAGACTGGTGCATGCTGTCCCTCTTTGGCAGTGGAGTCATTCTGATGCATACAAAAGACTCCACTTTTTTTTTTTTTTTGAGTTGGAGTCTCACTCGGTTGCCTAGACTGGAGTGCAGTGGCATGCTCCTGGCCACTGCAGCTCAACCAGCTGGGCTTGGGTGATTCTTCTGCCTCAGACTTCTAAGTACCCAGAACTACGGGCGCCCTACAATGCCTGGTTAATTTTTGATTTATTGTAGAGACGAGGTCTTGCCAAGTTGCCCAGGTGGGTCTCGAACCCGCGGATTCAGGCAATCCACTCGAAAAGGCTGCACTTTTAATGACCTGTGGGACCCGCACTATGATGAAAAGAACTCAAGAACAGCAAATCGCCCAAGAGCCCCTGGAAACATTTCAACCCTCAGTCCTTCGTTTTTCTCGGAAGCTGACCCCATTGGCATCGGGTGTTTCCTGTGTCTGACTTGTTCCAGTCTAGTTCTGGGAGTAGCATCCTTACTACTGAGGTCACCTACCTACCAATGAAAAGAAGGACATAGTGTCCTCAATTAGTCCTGGGTTGATGTTTAAGTGGGGTGCATTACTTGGGTGGTCTGCCCTCAGGGGTTCCTGTGAGCCATTCGTTTGCCTGTCTCTTTATTTTCTGGAGTCATGTGGACACTCATCCATGACATTGCGTATGCCAAACAGGACAAAAGAGACAACGCCCTGATGGACCTGAAGTCCATGGCTCTGCAGTTCAGGGAGGACACCAAGCCCTACTTGGGTGGCTTCATTGCGGTGATTCTGGGAGCTCTGGGACTGGTGGGCATGAGCAGCCACCAGACTGCCCCTTGTTATGCTGCACTGGTGGAGATGGGCCCCACCTGATTTACCAGATTTACACCCAGGGCATCCACAGACCTGAGGATTGTTGGGATAAATTTGTCTCCAATCAAACTCTAGGACTAATAGTTTTTTTAGAAATTGTTCTTGGGAACTTGTGGAAAGAAGGAAGACAGAAAACAGAAAATATAGAGAGTAGAATAGAAAACTTGTGAGTTCATTTTATTTAGGAATTACTAAAACAAGTTCTTAAAAAACATAATTAAACTTGAATACAAGTCTGTTGCAATATGTTAAATAAGTCAGAACCTGAAGATGAAGACTGTGTGCCCTTCTGTGTGGAGTTTAACTATTTGCTAGCAAAATCCTTACCCTGTCACAGAATCCAAGGACTCTGCAGGACGTGATGACCCTGAGTGTTGAAGTGGATGCCTTCTTTGGTGCCTTATAGTTCTCCTCTGAAGTCATGGGAATTGGATGCATTTAGGCACTTTGGAAAAACCTGGTGTGTGTCTCTCATCTAAACGAATGTCTTTACAGGAAAATGGACTTTTTAGGGAACAATAAAAGGCACTGTGCGACATGAACAATATCATATAAATTTATATGGAACTAGAAAATAATCTTTGCCCACAATAAAAGGCACATTACAAAGTGGCCAAACGACATGAACAGACATTTCTCAAAAGAAGACATACAAGCAGCCAACAGATACATGAAGAAATGTTCAACCTCACTAGTCATCAAGGAGATGCAAATTAAAACTACACTGAGATACCACCTAACTCCAGTCAGAATGGCCATCATCAATAACTCAAAAAATAACAGATGATGGAGAGGATGTGGCGAAAAGGGAGCACTTCTACACTGTTGGTGGGAATGTAAACTAGTACAGCCTCTGTGGAAATCAGTGTGGCAATTCCTAAAAGCTCTAAATATCGACCTTCCATATGATCCTGCAATCCCCTTACTGGGACTATACCATAAAGAACTCAAATCACTCTATAAAAAAGATACCTGCACACGTATGTTTATTGCAGCATTGTTCACAATCGCAAGATCATGGAACAAACCATGATGTCCATCATAAGAGAACTGGATTAAAAAATGTGGTCCATATACACATTGGAATATTGTGCAACCATAAAAAAGAACAATCATAAATTTTGCAGCAAACTGGTTGGAATTAGAGTCTATAATACTGAGTGATCTCTCACAGAAACAAAGATCTGTGTATCACATGTTCTCACTCATAAGTGGACCTTGAACAACTACCATAATACTATAAGAAAAGGATTGACAGTGGCGGGAACTATGGGGGGGCAGGGAGGGGAAGGGAGGTGGGATTAACGGTGGTCAGTATCTGTCTGGGGAAAGAGGGTTCCTTGCTGACAATGCTCAAGGGTATTCTGACAATGAATATTTGTATACCTAACCCTTAACTATACCCCACAATTTTAAAATAAAAAAAATTTTTAAAAATTGTCTAGAAAAAAAAGGCCACTTTCCTGTAAAGACATTCATTTAGATGAGACACACACCAGGTTTTTCCAAAGTGCCTAAACCCATACAATTCCCATGACTTCAGATGAGACCTATAAGGCACCAAAGAATGCATTTACTTCAAAACTCAGGGTCTTGTGGAGTCCCACTTGGCTCCAGCTTTTCTTTATGTCTTTGTGTCTGTGTCTTCCTGAATCTCTCGCAGCTGTCTCTCGGGACCCTCAAGGAAGCCACGTGGGCCACGGCATATATTCATTAAGATACTGACCATTTCTACTGCTCCTCCTTCATTGCTAACATACTACAATTCTGATCTGGTATAATTTGTTTACAGTCTGAAGAACATTCTAATGTCACCTGGAAATAGAAATTTTTCCACTCCTTCATAATCTTATAGGACCACTGTCACATGTGACCAAAATGTCATTATGCACCACGTCTGTGCTTTAAACAAGTGCCACTGCCTTCTCTTTCCAAGGTCTCTGACAAGAAATCTTCAGTTATTGAAATCCTTGTTTTTCCACATACATTATATTGACAAATGGCACAATATTTCTCCTCTATCTTGAATATTCAGCAGTTTATTAAAATGTGTGTTGATATAGATTTGGGTTTATCCAGTTTGAAGTTTGCTTTTGAATCTCTAAACTGACATCTTTTCCAAATATTTGAACTATTATCTCTTCACATTATTTTTCTTGCACCCATTCTCTTCCCTTTCAGGACTCTAAAGGAATACCTGTTAGGTCTTTCCTCTAGTTTCTTTGTTGACTTTTTTTCCAACATGCTGCTGTATTTTTTCAGGTTGGATATTTTAAATGAATATTTTCTCAATTTAACACTTTCGAATATCCCTTTGATTATAAGTCCAGTACATTTCCTCAATAATTGTAATTTTTTATTTCTAAAATTTCCAATTGTTTCTTATGTCTCCATTTTTGTGCTGCAATGCATATAATTAGCATGGTAAATATGAACCATCTTGTCTTTTTCCCAGTCTCAGTGAAAGCATTTGGTCTTTCACAGTTAAATATGATATGAACTGTTGGTTTTATGGAAATCTATATCTAGACATAGTTCTCTGTTCCTTGATCTTCAAGATTATATAATGAATGGATTTAGAATTATATTTAATGTTCACTCTTCATCAAGTGATGGCATTAATTTTTTTCTTGGCCTGTTAATATGGTGAATTGCATTAAATAACTTTAAAATATTGGTCTGGACTTGTTATCTGATAGAAAATCCTCTTAGTTTTAGTATATAATTTCTTTTATACATTGTTGGAGTCCATGTACTACATTTATTGAAGAATCTCATCAAGATTCACAAAATATATTTTTCTATATTTTCTTTTATTCCTTTCTTATTCTTTCTAACTTCTTTTTTAAATGTTTTTTTCTTTGTTTGTAATACTGATTTCACAAAATGAGTTGAGACATATTCACTCCTTTTTAGTGTATTGGAAAACATTGTGTAAAATAGGTGACAATCATTCTTGAATGTTTATTAAAATTTTCTCATTAAGCAATCTGGGTCTGGGGATTTGTGTTTCAGAAATTTTAAAATTAGAAATTCAATTTCTTGAATGGTTATAGGACACTGCTAAAACACATCTAGCAATTTTCTAGGCTATGAGGTCACTTTATCTGATATTGACATAACCCCACTTGTTTTTACAATTGAAGAAAAGATATAATATTCCTTAACCCAACCTTTTACTTTAACTTACCTATGCCATGTTTCAAGTCAGTTTGAAACATGAGTAGTTGAGTAGTATATTATTTTGTTTTATAAAATCTTTTTAATAAACTCTGAGTTTTTAAAGCTATGTTTTATAAAGTGTCTTTTATTTAGTGCATTTGGGTTATGTACATTTAAAGTCATTACTGGTATGATGATGATTATATTTGCCACATTACATATTTGAGGAAGGACATTTCTTCTGTTGTTGTTATTACTGTTGCTGTTGTTGCTATTCCTCTATCACCATTTTTTGTTTGTCTTTATTCATTTATTTATTTATTTATTTTTTGAGTTGGAGTCTCACTCTGTCACCCAGACTGGAGTGCAGTGGCCGCTCCCAGCCACCGCAGCCTCGACCTGCTGGGCTCCGGCGATCCTTCCACCTCAGCCTTCCAAGTAGCCGGAATTACAGGCATGCGCTACCACGCCCGGCTGATTTTTTGATTTATTGTAGAGATGAGGTCTCGCCTGCCCAGGCGGGTCTCGAACCCGCGGGCTCAGGCAATCCACTCACCTCAGCCTCCCAAAGGCGCGGGATTACAGGCTGAGCCACTGAGCCCGGCTTATTCATTTATTTTTTGATGAATTTTTACATTGTGTTCACATCTTGTCTATTGTTATCAATATTGTGATATAAGTGTTTACCTTTATTTGTATGAATGTGACTATCCACTTTTTCCAATAACATTGTTTAAGACTGTCTTTCCCTTACTGTATTATTCACATTCTTATTGATGAGCAGTTAGCCACATATGCATAGATTAAGTTCTGTCCCACTGATATATATGCAGTTTGGCACACTCATGCCACAGTGTTTACTGTTGATTTGTAATATATTTTTAAATCAGGAAGTGTCATGTCTCTGGCTTTATTATTTTTTTTCCAGGCTGTTTTGACTTTCATGTTCATCTGTTTTCTATATAGATTTATTTTATTTATTCCTGTTTTTAAAAAAAGTCTCCTGGATTTTGTTATAGATATCAAATATGTAGGAAGTATGGATGTTTTAACAACATTATGTCTTCCTATCCATTAAGGATGTCCTTCTGTTTGTTTGTGTCTTTTTCATTTTCTTCAATAATTTGTA
Organism: Carlito syrichta; assembly: GCF_000164805.1. Lineage (NCBI taxonomy): Eukaryota > Metazoa > Chordata > Mammalia > Primates > Tarsiidae > Carlito > Carlito syrichta. The sequence goes on along the minus strand of NW_007247698.1, from coordinate 30,413 downwards.
GTTTCATTGCATGTCTTCCCCTTTCTTAGCTTTTTCCTAAGTATTTTATCCTTTGTAGTGTTATTGAAAACTACACTGTTTGCTTAATTTCATTTTCAAGTTGTTTTTTGTGTATAGAAATACATCTGATGTATGTTTATTAAGTATCTTGTAACTTTCCTGAATTTATTGTTTAATTCTAACAATTTTGGGGTGGATCATGTTAGGTTTTATATATACCTACATATGGCTATGTCATTTTCTTTTTTTTTAAACATATTTTTTATTATAAAATTGTGGGGTACAGTTAAGGGTTAGGTATACAAATGTGCATCGTTCAGTCACCCTTGTTAATAATAAGGTGTGTCTCCCCATCCCCAGACAGATATTCACTACCATTATTCCCACCTCCCTTCCCCTCCTTACCCCCTCCATAGTTTCCCACCACTGTCAGTTCTTTTTTTTAGTATTATGGTAGATGTTCAAGGTTCACTATATGAGTGAGGACATGTGATACTCAGATCTCTGTTTCTGTGAGAGATCACTCAGTATTATAGACTCTAGTTCCATCCAGGTTGCTGCGAAATTCATGATTTTGTTCTTTTTTATGGCTGCATAGTATTCCATCGTATATATGTAC
>NW_007247698.1:0-29578 GCF_000164805.1 Carlito syrichta | reverse complement strand
ACAATGTAGAAGTGTTCCCTTTTCACCACACCCTCTCCAGCAACTGTTATTTTTTGAGTTGTTGATAATTGCCATTCTGACTGGAGTTAGGTGGTATCTCAGTGTGGTTTTGATTTGCATCTCCTTGATGAGTAGTGAGGTTGAATATTTCTTCATGTGTCGGTTGGCTACTCAGATGTCTTCCTTTGAGAAGTGTCTGTTCATACCTTTTGCCCACTTTATAATGGGGTTGTTTGCTTTTTTCTTTTCAGCACGTTTGAATTCCTTGTAGATCCAAGATGTTAAGACTTTGTTGAACCTAGAGTTGGCAACTACTTTCTCCCAGTCTGTGGGCTGTCTCCCTGCTCTCTTGATGGTTTCTTTGGCTTTGCAGAAGCTTGTCAGTTTAATGAGGTCCCACTTGTCTATCTTATCTCTTATGGCCTGTGGGTTTCAGGTTTTGTTCAGCAATTGGATGCCAGTTCCAATTTCCATAAGGGTATGTCCTGCATTTTCTAAGATTCTTATGGTTTGAGGTTTTACATTGAGGTCTCTAATCCATTTAGAGTTAATTTTTGTGTATGGGGGATAGATAAGGGTCTTTGTGAGTCTTCTGCATGTGGTCAGCCAGTTTTCCCAGCACCATTTACTGAATAGGTTCTCCTCTCCCCAGTGGTACGTTGTGGAGGCTTTGTCAAAGATGAGTTGGTTGAGAAATTGATGTTTTGCTTCTGGAACCTCAATTCTATTCCATTGGTCTATATGCCTGTTCCTGTACCAATACCAAGTTTTTTGATTATTGTAGCATTATATTGAAGTCTGGTAATGTGATACCACCTGCTTTGTTTTTTTTGCTGAGGATTGTTGTGGCTATTCTTGGACATTTGTGTTTCTATATGAATTCCTGTATTGTTTTTTCTAGGTCTGAGAAGAATGTTGCTGGTAATTTGATGGGTATTGCATTAAATCTGTAGATTGCCTTAGGTAGGATGAACATCTTCACAATGTTGATTCTTGCAATCCATGAGCATGGGGTATTTTTCCACTTGTTTGTGTCATCTTTGATTTCTTTGAGCAGTGTTTTGTAGTTTTCATTGTAAAGATCTTTCACATCTCTGGTTAAGAAGATGCCGGCTATGCCATTTTCAAACAGAAACCATCTGACTTCATTTTCTCTGATATGCATCTACTTTATTTATTTTTTTGTCTCTAATTTCTCAGGTTAAGCCTTCCAGCACTAAGATGAATATAAGTTGGAGAGCAGGCATGGTTGTCAAGTTCCTAATCTTAATACAAACACCTTTAGCTTTTCAGTATTGCTTATGATGTCAAAATTCACCTTTTCATAGAGTCTACTGACTTGAGGTAACTTCTGTGTATTCTGAGTTTTTGAAAATTATGATCATCAAAGTGTGTATGGTGTGAAATATTTCTTCTGCGCCTATTGAAATCAGCATGTCCTTTCCCCTTTATTTTATTAATGTAGTGAATCAAACAATTGATTCACATAGTTGAGACATACTTGCATCTCAGGGATAAATCCCAGTTGATCATGGTGTAGGATGTTTTCAATATGCCACTGAGTTCAGTTTTCTGACATTTTGTTGATTATTTTTATATCTATGTTCCAACATATTGGTGTGTAATTTTGTTGTGTTACCTTTTTTGTACTTGGTATCTGGGTCATGCTTGTCCCATAACATGAAATTGGAAGTGTTCTCATTTCTTCAATTCATTTTTTGAATGAGTTTGAAAGCACGAGCATTTATTCTTTAAATGTTTTGGTGTAATTCACCCGCAAAGCCATTTAGTCCCTGGCTTCGCTTGTAGAGAAAATGCTTGGCTTTTCTTTGCTGAGAGGCTTTTGATTACTGATTCAGTCTCCATAATAACATTAAATTTGCTTAAACTTCCTATTTGTTTCATAATTTAATCTTTTTAGGTTGTATGCTTCTTAGATTTTATACATATCTCCTAGGTTGTTTAGGACTTGCTCTATAATTATTTACAGTAGGCTCCTATTAAAAAAAAATTCGGTTACATTTATGGTAATTTATTCTGTTTCATTTTTAGTTTTATTCATTTATTTCTGTTCTAAGGTTGTATTGCTTTTGATGATCTGTTCAGTAAACCTTTTCTTTGTCTTATTAATTTTTTATTGTTTCTTCATTCTTCATTGAGTTTATTTCTGCTCCAATCTTTGAAAAAAAATCCTTCTAAATTCTACACAAGGGGAATTTGCCCATAATTTGTAATTGAATAAATGTGTTTGTGGAGGGAAAGAAAGTACAAGACTCCTACTCTGCATGTTGCTGAATTGACTTTCCACCAACTAAATACTGAATATTAGCAAAACCTTACCTTTGTGAGGTAATTCTCACTTGGTCGCTGTGTGTTACACTTTATATATACTGTAAGATTTGATTTTCTAATAATTTATTTAGAATATTGGCTTCCATGTAACTGAAGTATATTATTCTGCAGTTTTTTTTCTTACAATATCTTTTTCTGATTTTGGATTGATTAATGTTGGTCTCATAGTAGTAGTTAAAATGTATCCTCTTCTTTTCAAATTTGAGGTACTTTATATGGAATTTATATTATTTTAAATGTTTAGTAATATTCTCCAGTGAGTTCATACATACATAGAATTTTTAATGAATATTTAAAAGGTTTAAAATTTAAATTTCTGTCAAATATTGTTGTTATATAAGTTTCTTGTATTGTCCAAATTTTATATTTCAATAAATTTTTTCACTTCATCAAAGTTTTTCAATTTATTATCATTAAGGGGTTAATACTATTACAGTGATGTCTTTGTAGTTCTAAAGGATCTGTGGTGTTGTAAACTCTCTCACTTTTGTCTAGGTGATTTATAAGAGTGTGTTTTTTTCGTTGCGAATTGTTTTAACTTGATGTTTATCATCTTTGTTTCCCTCCAAAACAATTTTCAAAATTGTTGCTTATTTAGAAGAATTATTTAGAATATATGTTCCCAAATATTTGAAGATTTTCCAGACTATGCTTCAATAGCTCAATGGAATGAACAGCCTCTTTGGTGAAGTTTGGGAATGAAGCTATAGGTATTTCTCAACATCTATCACTTACAATATATTCAGCAGCTAATTTACTTATGTTTTCCTCTCTTGAATTTTGTTAAAAATCTATTTTCAGCCATATGCTTTAATTCATATTTTGGCAACTATTTTCCATATTTCATAGATTTTTGACTTTGTGGACCATATCTAGTTTCTGTAGCTACCTCTCTTTCTCACATACCTTTTTCTCCTTCCTCCTCCTCTGGTGTTTCTTCTCTAATTTTTTCTTCTTCAAGATCATTCAACATGTCCAGATCATGATTAGCTCACAGGTTATACAAAATGGTCAGTGAGTCTGTCTTTTCAATCCCTGATCTAACAGCTTTAGTAAATCATTCTTTGAATCAATTACATCTTCTCCTTCTTGTCCTTACTCTCCTGCAGTCCCTAAACACCATGGCATCCCGAGAGCTTCTGCCAAAGCATAATACAGATCATATCATTCAAACCTCTTCAGTGGGTTATGCTAAGCAAAAACCAAAAGCTTCAAAATGCCTCCAAAACCCCAGGAATGTCAGCTCTCCATTTGCTTTCTGATTTCATTATCTTCTCCTCTCCTCACTAAACCCTCTTTTCCCCAACACGCTAATGTTTTCTCTGATTCCTGAGTGCAAGTTCTTGTCTCTATGAAAGTTCTTGTCTCTATGCAAGTTCTTGTCTCATCGCCTTCCCATCTGTCTATTCCCTCAGCCTATTACATTCATTCATCAGATATGCACATTGTTGTTCTCTGGAGCTCTTTCATGTTTCTTCTTAAATTCCACCTTCAGTCTCCCCCTACCGCCAAACACTCTTCATTCCCCCTTCCCTGCATTCCATTTCTCTGTAGTACTTATCCTTACTCTACATAGAATTTTTTTAATCCATTCATTTAGTTTATATTTATATGTTTATACTTCTGTTTATATATTTGCTAGTTTTTTTTTTATCTCCATCCTGCAACTTGGGGATGAGGATATTTTCTTTATTGTTCACTGCCATAGTCCCTGAGCATACCTGTTAATCACATAGAGGAACACTAACTTGCATTTGTAGGAAATCAATGTCATATTAAATGGAAAAAATATGACTTTGAAATCCCCACCTACAACTTACTGTTAGTATACCTAGCCAAATTATTTATATTCACTAAACCTTAGTTTCTTCTCTTGTGAAATAGATTCATCATAGTTCTCATCTCAAAAATCATTAGAAGAACCAAATGAAATTAAGTAGCAATTATTCAGCATGAACTAAGCAGGAATCTGTGTAGAAAGAGATGTGTAGAAAGACCTAGCAAACGTGATAACATTCAGAACCAAAAGTGAGTTCAGTTCTTATATAGAGGGAATACAAAACCTTGAATACCCAGGAACATAGGATCTACAAACAACAAAGACATAAGTTTAGAAGGAAGTTGTATTTTTTACATTTTTTTTTGCCTGAGTGAGCCCAAATGATGATCTTATCAGGACAGTCACACAATATAAGAGATGAGCAGTACCTGCTGCTTCATACTCACAAAATACTCCAGGTGGCGGGGATTTCAGAATTCTCAGAATTCCAGAAAAAGGAGAAACAACAATACCCAATAGATGAATGAGAGGAAATGGAAATAAATAGAGCCAGGTGCTGTGTCTCACAACTGTAATCCAGACCTTTGGGAGACCAAGATAGGTGGATTTCTGGAAGCGAGCAGCTCAAGACTAGGCTGCACAACAAAGTATGATCCCCGTCACTACAAAACATAGAAAAATTAGCCAGACAAGGTGTAGTGGGTGTCTACAGTCCCAACTAATTGAGAGACTGAGGCAGGAGGATCACTTGAACCCAGGAGTTTGAGGCTGTAGTGAGTCATGATTATACCATTGAACTCCAGCTTGTGCAACAAAGTGAAACCCTATCTCAAAAAATAAGAAAGAAACAAAGGGACTTCATGTATATGTACATGAATAGTATAATGCATCATTGACACTGAAAAACTTACGTAAAAGTAATGGACTTGATTCCTCAAGAAGACTAATACAAGAATAAAGTGAGGCAAGGTAGGCTGGTACAATGGGAATAAAGCAAACATTTGCAAAAAGAAAGAAAAAAGTTTATTTTCCACTTTCCACAGGCAGATAGGGCTCAAGGTTTTCAGGCAAGCATGGCATATGCTTGAAAGGGAGAGGAATTTTAAAGCTTTTATAAGGAAGCAGAAATAGTAAAAATCTCCAGCAACTGCATTCTTGGGTGTTGATAACACCAGTCTTGCTTTCTTGGCCTTTGTCAAAGCAATTGGTCTTGTGATTTCAGTGGGGGGCCGGTGGGAATTCACAGGATTTGATTACAATAAGTTACGTTAGCTCGGTCTTGCATTTTTGGGAAACACATACTTAGAATAAAAGAGTAAATAGGACAAAATACATTTAAAGTTTACAAAAAAATTATCAAAACTATCTCCAGTGAACAAGGTTTGTCTTTGGCTAATGATTAGAGGGCATGAAGCACAATAACTAATTACCAATGCATGTAAGAAGAAGAAAACAGAAACTCAGTTAAAATGACAGTTTTCTAAAAATCTCCAAATAGATCAAAGACCTAAGTGTAAAACCTCAAGTTATAGGAACCCTAGAAAACATAGAAGACACCCTTAAGGAAGTTGGGATAGTCAAACATTTCTTGATCAAAACCCCAGATGCCCATGCCATAAGAGATAATATAGACAAGAGGGACCTCATCTAACTGAAAAGCTTCTGCAAAGCAAAAAACAAACAAACAAACAAACAAAAAACATTAAGAGAGTGGGGAGTCAGCCCACAGAATAAGAAAAAATATTTGGAAACTGTAGATCTGACAAAAGCCTGAAATCCAGGAGCTAAAAGGAACTCAAATGTGCCAAAAGAAAAAAAAAACAGCTCCATTAAAAAGGGTAAAAGACATGAATAGACACTTCTCAAAAGAACGTGTATGAACAGCCAACAGACACATAAAAACTTCTTCAGTCTCACTAATCATCAGAGAAATGCAAATCAAAACTTCATTGAGATCACCTAACTCCGGTGAGAATCACCAACATTAACAAAACAAAAAACAACAGATGCTGGTAGAGAAAAGGGAATGTTGGTTGGAGTGTAAACTAGTACACCCTCTGTGGAAAGCAGTGTGGCAATGACTAAAAGATCTAAAAATTGACCTTCCATACCACCCAGCAATCCCAGTTCTGATAATATATCTAGAGGAACTCAAATCATTCTACAAAAAATGTACCTGCACACGTATGTTAATTGCAGCATTAGTCACATTCAAAAACATGGAAACAGTCGTGCTGGCCATTGTAAGTAGTTGAATTAAAAAATGTGGTATATAAACATAATGGAATATTACACAGCCTTCACGAAAGACAACATTGCAACTTGGATGGATTTAGAGTCTATAAGACTCAGTGATCTATTACAGAAACAAAGAACTGAGTACTACATGTTCTCACTCAAAAGCAGACCCTGAACTATTATCATAATACGGTAAGAAAGGGATTGGCAGTAGTGGGAAGTTACCAGTGGGGGGTGGGGGGGAGGGGCAAAATATATCAATAAGAGTACCCGATCTCAAACCAGGTGATGTGGGGACCAAAGTTTACCTGTACAATAATCATTTGTATACCTAATCCTGAATAGTACCATCTTTAAAAAAAAAAAAAAAAATTGTAAATGGCTGCTTTCAAATGTCTGCACTTTAGCTAATTTGATTCTATTTTGGCTTTACCCATTTTAACCTTTCAACTAACAATCTTAAAAGTGTCTGCACAAAACAACAGGCCTTGAAAATACATAAAAACAAAAACTGATAGACAAGAGAGGAGAATAAGATACTGGCAAATATTGTGTGAGACATAATCACTCCTCTTTCTGTAACTAATAGAACATGCCAGACAACAATACAGTAAGTATATAGAAGACTGAAAAAACCCCAAATAAAGTTAATCTAGTTTAGGAAATATCTGATCTAATAATAGCAAATACATTTTAAGAGTAGACGTGAAACATTTGTCAGACCGGGTGTGATGGTTCAAGCCTGTAATCCCAGCGCATTGGGAAGCTGAGGTGAGAGGATTGCCTATACCCAGGGGCTCGAGAGCAGCCTGGGCAACTTGGCAAGACCCCATCTCTACAGGAAATCAAAAAATTAGTGGGGCATAGTAGTGGGCACCTGTAATTCCAGCTACTCGGAAGGCTGAGGTGGAAGGACTGCCTGAGTTGAGCAGGTTGAAGCTGCGACAGCTGAGCATGCCACCGCACTCCAGCCTGGGCAGCAGTGTGAGACTCCAACCAAAAAAAAAAAAAAAATTTGCCATGATTCACCATATTCTGGGCCGTAAAACAAATGTAACTACATTTTAAAGTGTTACTATCACACAAATTATAATTTCTCACTGCCAGGTATTAAAGCATAAATTAATAATTTAAAAATATACTTATAAATTCCAATTATGGGAAAATTGAGCAACCTATTTGCAAATTAAAAAAATGTCAAAAAGAGATCATAAGAAAATTTGAGAAATATTTGGAATAGAAATGGAAACAAAATACAAACTTGTGGGACAAGTCTCAAGTGGTTTTTTGACTTTAAAGTTTCTATTTATGAGATGTAGATAAATCACAATCTAAGTTTCCAGCTTAATTACCTAGAAAAGCAATGAACTGCATTAAAAGAAAAAGACTGAAAATGTAGATCAATATAAGAACATAGTAGTTCCAGAAATTCACCCATCTTTTGAAGGAATTTCAGTCTTTGCAACACACGGTTTTGGAAAAAATTGAACATCTTATGCAAAAGGGTATCTTGAACCTTATTTTGAATCATATTTTACAGTGAATTAAAGACCTAGGTGTGAAACCTAAGGCTATAAAGTATATTTTTTAAAATGTTGGAAACCCAGGTAAGGTAAGTTTATTAGGTAGGATTCCAAATAAAAATGTTTTAAAGATGTATTGGCTTTTCATCAAAACTAAGACAATTTGGTTTCTTAAGAACATTAAAAAAAAAACCACAGAAGAGAAAAAATTAGTAATACATATTTGTGAAAGATCTGGACTTCACTGCATGTAAACACACTCTCAATAATTAAAAAACTCTCAATAAAATGTGGTTAAAGAATTGTATAGACATTTTAATAAAAAAGAGATTTCACCGCAAGGCAAGCACATAAAAAGAATGATTTTTGACAATATTATTCAAGAGGATGATGTAGTTCATTCATGGTAAGTAAGAATACAATAACTTTTATAAAGAAATAGACAAAAAAAAATATGGAACAGAAAAATTCAAATCCACACATGTAGACCCTATAAGGACAATATTTAATAAAATACACAGTACACTGAGACAAGAAATATGTTTAAAAGAATAATATTAATTTTCAAGATAGGTTCATTTTGAGATGCAATGATTATTTCACTTTAGAACAGTGATGAGAAGAACAACAGACAAAATAAAAATGTTTTAGACATTAGTAAGATAAAAGATTATAAGCCAAAAGACAGACGTGACAACTTTGGAAGTACTGAAAAAAATTAATGCATTCATCACATGAGAAAGTAATGAAGAATGACACAGCTCTAGACATAGAGAAAACACTTGTTTAAATTCAGTATTGAGTACTGATTCTTGATTCAAGCACTAAACAAAGAATAGAAGGCACATTTTTTGATGTGTTAAAGGAGTCTATATACAAATATGGAAATTAAAATTAACTGTATAAAGCACTTAGAATTCAGGAATGTGATAGGAATTTCTGTGGTCACTACTCTTCTTCAACATGGAATTGAACCCTCAGGTCAGAACAACATAAACAACAACAACAACAACAGCAACAACAAAACTATACAGATGGGGGGAAACTATTCATATGAATAGATAATATATGAATGTGTACGTAAAAATTCAACAAATATATGGAAAGTATAGAATTACCCACAAAAAGATAATGCGTATAAAAATAACATTAAGTTATTGGTTGTGCTCCTGTATGCCATAAACAAATTAAAAGTTTTGCTAAAAATGACATCATTCTATAAAGTCTATGTTATACAGCACTCAGATATAACTCTAAGAATATATATCTGAGTACATGCAAAGGTCTTCAATCTTGAGAATGCACTGGAGCACAAGACCAGACGATTCAAGTTCACTGGTCACACACGCAAGAATGGGGCTAGCGTTCCGTGCTGCACTCGCTGTGGCAGTGGCTCTGTTGACAGCCCCCCTGGTCTAGTGACTGACTCTGCTGTATTGCCTCTCTGCATCACTTTCATACTGCGCTTTCCTTCTTTCTTCATCCACGTAAACTGTCTGAAGATGAATTAGATGGCATTTATGGTTATCTATTAAAGGGAGTGTGCCTATTGATTAAAGGTTTCTTTTTCTTTTCTTTCTTTCTTTCTTTTTTTTTTTTAAGTTGGAGTCTCACTCTATCACCCAGACTGGAGTGCAGTGGCTGCTCCCGGCCACCGCAGCCTCGTCGTGCTGGGCTCCGGCGATCCTCCGCCTCAGCCTTCCAAGTTGCTTGAACTATAGGCGCGCGCTACCACGCCCGGCTAATTTTTTTTTTTTTTTTTTTTTTTGTGGAGATGAGGTCTCACCAAGTTGCCCAGGCAGGTCTCGAACCCGTGGGCTCAGGCAATCCACTCACCTCAGCGTCCCAAAGAGCGGGATTACAGGCTGAGCCACCAAGCCCGACTGATTAAAGGGTTTTAAGAGGTAATAATAATAATAATCACTAACATTTAATGTATTCTTTTTTTTTTTTTTTTTTTTTTGGTCACAGCAGCTTTTATTGTTTCCTGAAAAGTCCATTTTTCCTGTTAAGACATTCATTTAGATGAGACACACACCAGGCTTCTCCAAAGTGCCAAAAAGCATACAATGCCCATGACTTCATGTGAGATCTGTAAGACCCCAAAGGACGCATCCACTTCAGTACTTAGGGTCATCACGTCCTGCCGAGTCCTTGGTTTCTGTGACAGGGGAAGGATTTTGCTAACAAATAGTTGAATTAGAATCCAGGCAGATGAGCTCTCAATCTTCATTTTCATGTTCTGAATTTTTTAACATATTGCAACGATTTTATATTCAAGTCTAATTATGCTCTCACCATCGCTGCGCCAAAGCCACCGAGCCAGAGCTTGGTGTCCTTACGGAACCACAGTGCCGTGGACTTCAGACCCAACACACGTCGTCTCTTTTGTCCTGATGGGCATAAAAAGTGTCATAAATTTGCGTCCACATGACTCCAGAAAATAAAGAGGCAGGCAAACGGATGGCTCGCAGGAACCCTTGAGGGCAGATCAGTCAAGTAACGAACCCCACTTAAACGTCAACCCCAGGACTAACGGTGGCCACTATGTCCTTCCTTTCATTCGTGGGTAGGTGACGACAAGTAGTAAGGATGCTCTCCCAGGGCTAGACTGGAGCAATTCAGACTCAGCACAACACCCAGTGCCAAGGTCATCTTCCTCCGAGGAAAACAAAGGACGGAACAGTTGACATGTCTCCAGCGGCGCTTGGGCGATTTGCTGCTTTTGATTTCCTTTCATCGTAGTCCGGTCCCACAGGTCATTAAGAGTTCAGCCTGCCAAACGCATCAGAACGGCTCCAGTGTCAAAGAGGGACAGCATGCACCAATCTGGGAAGCAAACTTGTTCGCTGCCAAACCGGTGCCCCAGGTGAACCGCAGGTAAGCAGCCAGTTTCCGACGGGCTTATCCAGCCACCTGAGGCTCACGTAGGGCGGCGGGCGCGCTGCGTGGAGGCCACCACGGTTGCTGCCTACAGGCTGAGTGGGCATCCGTGTGGCCCTGGGCAGTCGGGAGTCTGCTGGTCCACCCCTTGGGGCACCAGGGATAGGGGGCGGCGCCCGGACCCCAAGCCTCGCCCAAGGAGCAGCCGAACGGAGCCAGCTACTTGCCCCCTACGCCCACCGCGGCGCCGCGAGGGCGAACACATTTGATAAATTCTCACTAGGATCCAGTGTCTTTATAGATCACCTTATGTAAACCTAGTACAATTATATAAACCTAGTGACAACTACATAACTAGTTGACCAAGATGCAAGAAAAAAATCATTATTATAACACCGGAATGTGCCCCACTTGAACTGCTTGTTCAGTCATTCATTCCTGTCACATATATTGAAAAAAATCATTCCAAACGTACCTGAGATATTTTCCTACATTCATAATAAAAAATGTATTCTAACATTTCTTAGTTGAATACCATAGACTTTTCTGCAATTGTCTTTACTTTTAGTAATTTAAAAACTTCCATTTTCCCAGGACTAATTTAATAGGCTGCAGTGCAATCCTACCTCCAACCTGCTATGCATCCCTTCCAACTTAATCTCCTACTAATCCACAATGTAGATTCATGGAGACATAGACGCTAAAGATTCCAAAACAGTGGCTAGGAGCTTGGCCAAATTCCCTTAAAACCTGTTCTTTCATATTTTCGCTGACTGATCTTGAACAACTCCCCCTAGGCGTTTGGCCAGATTTCTATAAAATAGCAATAAGGAGTGTGGACAAGAGGAATTCACAAAAATTAATTCACAAGTTTTTCACCTGAATAACTTGTTCAGATGCTAAATTCCTTAACTCTGTGTAGGATGAAGCCCAATCATCTGCATTTTAAACACTATCCAGAAGATACTTGATAGAAGTCACTGATTAGTGTCATCCTTAAGTTGCATCATGGGATCTGCAACATGTGGTTATTGTGAAGACAAAATAAATCCACGTATGAAAAATGATTAATTCAGTGAGTTTCACATTAAAAGCGATCATACATTATCCTTAGCATTATGAGAGAAATTAAAATTACATGAACTAGTGTATTTATTTTCCAGACGATGTGTGTGAACAAATAGTTGAAATAAGTTGTACAATGTCGCAAGAAAGAACCCCAGAGAAGTCTGGTTGCCCAATGTTTCTTTGGTCATTACTTTCTACCAACTTCAATCACACTATCTCCTTTCCATCATCAAGAATATATTCTAACGTTCCTTATGCTAGACTAGGTTGATGCTTTCATCAAACTCATACATTTGTTACCACCCCTGGGAAATCTGCCACATTTGCCCCCAAAATCTGTTGTCTCCCTACTCTTCTGAATGCTGTATGCTTTCTCTTCTTTGCCAATCTTTTGGTACTTCTTATATAAACATTTGTTGAAAATGATTTTAAAGTATCCCAACTAAGTTAAATGAATGCATGGACTGATTTTTTTGTTCTTGTGTGCATCTTTAATAATTTCTCCATAATCAATAAGTAAAGATGATTGATTGACCAATAATTGGTCATACTTAGAATGTCAATAACTCAATAATGTTGGCTAGGTAAATTGTCCAGGAAAAGATGAACATACATATGTCCTTTTATAACTTTTAAAAATAGTGTATTCTTAATTTCTTACAAGGGTCTCTTTAAAAAAAATGAAGGAATGGGTTTTATAATTGTAAAATTTAAGATTGAGTATGCAGGCCCACAGTGTGAATACACATGATGGTCAGTTAAATTTCATTAATATCCTTAATTATTAAATAAAGATGATAAATGTACCATCTTACCTCTTATGACTCAAGGTGTATTAGGTCTCTGCCTTGTTCCAGAAAAAGTCACATAATTCAAAGCCTGGTAATCTAGAATGAATATGGGATATTTTCAGTGTTACCAGGAAAGAAATGTGCTGTTTCCACCAGTAATCGTGAAACAGTGAATTGCAAGACTGCCAGTTGCTGCTGGTGAACTAAATTTTCTAAAGTACTAAAAATAAAACTGATGGGAGAAAAAGACTGAGACAATGAGAGAGAGAGAGAGAGAGAGAGAGAGAGAGAGAGAGAGAGAGAGAGAGAGATATGAGAGATTTTTCTAACTCATCTGGTGCCCTAGATTCAACTTTGATAAACTCATTGTAGCTGAATCTCATAGTTCAGTGAAGTTTTCCTTTCTTTTACTTAGTCTATTCTAACTACAACACAGAAAGACCCGACCAGTAAAATCTTTCTCTGTACATTTTTATAAATTTAATGTAATTATGAAGCATTGAAATATTCAGTCAGCAACTAATATTCGCTATTTTTAGTCTTTTAAAAATTTTGTCTGTATTTTGCTTTTTCACAAGTTGCTTTGATGTTCAGACTTAAATATTCTCATAAAATACATAAAGGAATTATGCATATACTATAAAAGGCAAGATACAAAATAACTAAACACATTTTCTTAGATATGCAGAAAATCGTAACCTACATGACTAAAATGATTGGTTCTTTGTTAAAGTAATACCACCCAACAACAACAAAAAAGAAAAATAACTTTTAATGTTAAAATTGTGTGTGGGCAGAATTTATATCCTATTTGTGTAATACATGCCAATTTTTTTCATATTATATAAAAGAAGGCAAAGAAAAGTGCTTGAAAACTATTATAACCAAGGCATTGTACAGATTATAAATATTATAAAAGCATAAACACAATCCAAATATTTTTTAAAACTTGCATGAGTGAGACAGTGAAGTCCAGGGAAGTACAATGAACTCAGGAGAAATTTAGCACAAAACTTGTTTAGACCTTATATGAATTCTCTGACAATAAAAAGAGAATGGGTTAAACTACAATTAAAAAGGTTGATTGTATTGTACAGACAGCAACAACATACACAAGGATTTAACTTATTGTCAAAATAGACACAAATATTTGTCCTTTACATGAATTATCAGAGATAGGTGATTAAAATAAGGATTTGCTGAAAAGCAAATCTGAATAACTAATGCATCTGTGGCTATTTTATGTGAAATATTTAAAGAAGAAAACTTGTCCTGGTAGTATATAACAACTTTATATGTTCCTGAGTAACCAGTATAATGTTATAGATGGCTACAATATGATGAAACTCTACAATGACTAATGGTTTTGTAACTCTAATTCAAGCACAAATAATTTGAAAAGTTTCTAGAATTATAAATGTGACTAAAGTTGAAACCATTATTGAAACTTATATTTATATACATTTATATTTCCAACAGTCTGATAGAGAATTGTCAAAAACATTGTATTAACATGTTGTAGAATCATATTTAAATGACCCTAGAAATATCTGATTCACATTATTACTATACAGACAAGGACACTGAAGTCTGAAGAGGTGTCAAGATGTCCTGATGATTTTAAAGATAATAGAAAAATAGGAAAGAAAAAGTGCATCTGTTGTTTCATGGGCTACAGTGAAAACTGTTTTGCCGCATCCAGTTTTCCTCTATTATGAGTAGAACTGTCTCATCTCAAAAGAAATGTTTAAATCCCAACCCCCAGTTTCTATAAATGTAACTTTTTTGGAAATCGGATCTTTTCAAATGTAATGAAGTTAAGAGGAGGTCATTCTGGCTTACTGTAATGAAACCTAAGCCAATGACTGGGGTCCATAGAAGAGGAAGATTTATTTGGGTATAGAGACAAGCATGGGGGAGAGAGAATGTAACGGCACAGGGACATGTAGGGAGAAGGCCATGCAAAGACAGAGGCAGAGACTGGAATGATACATCTACAACAAAGGAACATCAAGCATTGCTGGAAAAACTAGAAGCCAGGAGACAGAGAAGGAAAAAAATCTCCCTCAGAGCCTTTGTAAAAGAGGCCAAAGTAAGGAAATCTCCCTTCACACACAGATGTTATGATTTTTGCTTTTTTACATTCATGTATTTTTTTAAATTAAGAGGAAAAACAATGATCCAACATATATTTGTCCAATTACTGCCCATTTCTATTGCTCCTCATTCATTGATAACATACTACATTCTCCTCTGGAATAAACTGTTCACAATCTGATGAACTTTCTGTTCAGCCTTCCACTAGAGTATTGCCCATTTATCTACAGAGAATACGTTCCAAGACCCTCAGCAAATGCTTGAACCCTCAGATAGTACTAAACCCTCTATATTTCTTAGTTCTTTTTTCTCAAGGTTGTTTTGACATTCATGGATATCTTTTCTCTATGTACATTTATTTTATTTATTCCTGTAAAAAATGCCTCCTAGCTTTTGCTTCAGATGATATTTATATTAGATTGCTTTGGGTACTATAGACATTTTAACAATTTTAAGTCTTTCAATTTTGAACAGGATGTTCTTCCATTTGTTTGCCTTAGTCTATTCCTAGATATTTTATTCCTCTCAGTTTTATTGAAAATGGGATTGCGTGTTAATTTCATATTCAAATTTTTTGTGTATAAAAACACACTGAAATTTGTATGTTTATTAAGTGTCTTGCAACTTTCTTGAATTCATTTTTAATCCTATCAATTTGGGGTTGGAATTGGATAGGAGATATATATATATGTCACCATTTTATATAGAATCTTTATTGTCTTGAGATACCTCTGTATATTCTGACTTTTTGAAAATTATCATCAGTGTGAGAATTGCATGAAATGTTTCTTCAGCATCTATTGAAATCAGCATGTCACTCTTAGTTTTTAATTTATTAATGTAGTGAATTCCAAAGTTGATTTTGCACAGTTGAAACAAATTGCAGGCAATTTGTTGAAGGATTGTCATATCTGTATTCCAGCATATTGGTCTATAATTTTGTTGTGTTGTCTGCGTCTGGGCTTGGTATCTTGGTCCTGAGAGCCCCATAACATGAATTTGGAAGTATTCCAATTCCTTCAATTTTTGAAAGTGTTTGAAACATTAGCATTTCTTCTTTTAAATGCTTGCTGCAACTCACCAGTGAAGCCATTTACACATTGGTTTTTCTTTGTTGAGAAAATCTTTGGCTTTTCTTTGCTGATAGGCTTTTATTATTTGTTTTCTTATTTAGTCTTATGAGGGTGTACATTTCTTAGATTTTACCCATTTCTTCTAGGTTGTACAGGGTTTGGTGTTATAATTATTCAGAGTAGCCTCTCATGTTTATAATTTCTGTTACATTTCTGGTAATTTCTTTGGTTTATTTTAGACTCTATTTGTGCTTCACTCTTTTTTCCCCCCTATTCTTAGAGCATGTTTCTTTTGATTATCTGTTCAGTAAACCTATTCTTTGCTTTTCTTGTTTTTTTTATTGCCCCACCATTTGGTAGTTAGTTTCTTTTTGCTCCAATCTTTGCAAAAATAGCCTCTTGAATTTCTCATGAAGAGAATTTGCCCATGAATTGTGGCTGAATAAATGTGTTTGTTGAGGTAATGAAGGTCCAGGGTTTTTACTCTGCATGTTTCTGACTTTGACATTCCATCAATTGAATATTGAATATTAGAACGACCTTGCATTCCTAAGGTAATTCTCACTTGGTCATGGTGTTTTATCCTTCATACATACTGTAAGATTTCGGTTTCTAATAATTTATTTGAATGTTGGCATCCATGTTAATATTATTATTAAGCAGTTTTTTCTTACAATATATTTTTCAGATTTGGGGTCACATTAAAAAACAAACAAACAAACAAAAAACATTGGTTTCATAATACTAATTAAAATGTATTTTTTCTTTTCAATTTTCTGAGACATTTTATATAGAATTTATATTTCCTATTTAAATGTTAGGTAATATTGTCCAGTGAGTTTATACGTACTTGAAATTTTACTGAAGTAGAGGTTTTTTAACTAAAATTTTAATATTTTTGTTTTTATCTAAATAATGTTATATGCACTTCTTTTTTTAATTAATCAATATTTTTTATTTTGATATTGTGGGGTACAGTTAAGGGTTAGGTATACAAATATGCTTCGTTCAGGCACCTTTGTTGATAAGGGGTGTCTTCCTGTCCACAGACAGATATTGACTACCGTTAATCCACCTCCCTTCCCCTCCACCCCATAGTTTCCCACCTTTGTCAATCCTTTTCTTATAGTATTACAACAGATGTTCAAGGTCCACTATATGAGTGAGAACATGTGATACTCAGATCTTTGTATCAGTGAGAGGTCACAGACACTAGTTCCATCTAGCTTGCTGCGAAATTCATGATTTTGTTCTTTTTTATGGCTGCATAATATTCCATCGTGTATATGTACCACATTTTAAAAATCCAGTCCTCTTTTGATGGACAGCATGGTTGATTCCAGGTTCTTGCTACTGTGAACAATGCTGCAATAAACATATGTCTGAAGGTATCTTTTTGATAGAGTGATTTGAGTTCTTCAGGGTATATTACCTGTAGGGGAATTGTGGGGTTATATGGGAGGTCTATATTTAGAGCTTTTAGGAATGGCCACACTGTTTTCCACAGAGGTTGCACTAGTTTGCACTCCCATCAACAGTGTAGAAGTGTTCCCATTTCACCACACCCTCTCCAGCAACTGTTATTTTTTGAGTTATTGATAATTGCCATTCTGTCTGGAGTTAGGTGGTATCTCAGTGTGGTTTTGATTTGCATCTCCTTGATGACTAGTGAGGTTGAACATTTCTTCATGTGTCTGTTGGCTGCTCAGATGTCTTCCTTTGAGAAGTGTCTATTCATACCTTTTGCCCACTTTATAATGGGTTTATTTGCTTTTTCCTTTTCAGCATGTTTGAGTTCCTTGTAGATCCTTGATGTCAGGCCTTTGTCAGACATGGAGTTGGCAACTACTTTTTCCCAGTCTGTGGGCTGTCTCCCTGCTCTCTTGATGGTTTCTTTGGTTTTATAGAAGCTTGTCAGTTTAATGAGGTCCAACTTGTCTATCTTATCTCTTATGGCCTGTGGATTTCGGATTTTGTTCAGGAATTGGATGCCAGTTCCAATTTCCATAAGGGTGTATCCTGCATTTTCAAAGGTTCTTATGGTTTGAGGTTTTACATTTAAGTCTCTAATCCATTTAGAGTTAATTTTTGTGTATGGGGATAGATAGGGGTCTTGTTTGAGTCTTCTGCATGTGGTCAGCCAGTTTTCCCAGCACCATTTACTGAATAGGTTCTCCTCTCCCCAGTGGTGGGTGGTGGAGGCTTTGTCAAAGATGAGTTGGTTGAGAAATTGAGGTTTTGGTTCTGGAATCTCAATTCTATTCCATTGGTCTATATGCCTGTTCCTGTACCAGTACCAATTGTTTTGATTATTGTAGCTCTATAGTAAAGTTTGAAGTCTGGTAATGTGATACCTCCTGCTTGGTTTTTTTTTTTTTTGCTGAGGATTGTTCTGGCTATTCTTGGTCATTTGTGTTTCCATATGAATTCCTGTCTTGTTTTTTCTAGATTTGAGAATACTGTTGGTAATTTGATGGGTATTGCATTAAATCTGTAGATTGCCTTAGGTAGGATGGACATCTTCACAATGTTGATTCTTCCAATCCATGAGCGTGGGGGTATTTTTCCACTTGTTTGTGTCATCTTTGATTTCTTTGAGCAGTGCTTTGTAGTTTTCATTGTAAAGGTCTTTCATGTCTCTGGTTAGGAAGATGCCAAGGTATTTCATTTTTTTTTGTGGCTATTGTGAATGGAATTGTGTTTTTTATTTGGGTTTCTGTTTGTTTATTATTGGTGTAAAGAAATGCAATTATCTTTTGCGCATTTATTATATACTCTGAGACTTTTCCAAAGTCCTTTATCAGTGCAAGGAGGCTTTTGACAGATTCTCTTGGATTTTCAAGGTACACAATCATGTCATCTGCAAAGAGAGATTGACTTCCTCTTTTTCCTATTTGGATACCCCTGATTGCCTTCTTTTTTCTGATTGCTGTAGCCAGGACTTCCAATACTATATTGAACAGGAGGGGTGAGAGTGGGCATCCTTGTCTTGTTCCAGTTTTCAGGGGAAATGGTTCCAATTTTTGTCTGTTTAGAAGTATGCTAGCTGTGGGTTTCTCATAGATGGCTTTTACTATTTTGAGGTATGTTCCATGTATGCCTAGGTGTTCAAGGGTTTTTATCAGGAAGGGATGCTGGATTTTATCGAAAACTTTTTCTGCATCTAATGATATAATCATGTGGTTTTTGTTCTGACATCTGTTGATATATTTAATTACATTTATTGTCTTGCAAATGTTGATCCGTCCTTGCTTCCCTGGGATGAAGCCTACTTGGTCGTGATGGATGATTTTTGAGATGTGTTGTTGAAACCGGTTTGCTAGGATCTTGTTGAGAATTTTAGCATCTATATTCATCAAAGATATTGTCCTGTAGCACTCTTTGTTGGGTCTTTACTTGGTTTGGGTATCAATGTGATGTTAGCTTCATAAAATGATTTGGGGAGAGTTCCATCTTTCTCAATTTCCTGGAATGCTTTCAGTAGGATTGGTATCAGCTCCTCCTTGAATGTCCTGTAGAATTCGCTGGAAAGTCATCTGGTCCAGGGTTTTTTTTTTTTTTTTTTTTTTGTAGGTAGTTTTCTTATTACATAATCAATTTCCTTGATTGTTATTGGTCTATTTAGGGTCTCGATTTCTTCTTGTTTCAACCTAGGTAGGTTGTGTGATGTCAGGAAATCCTCCATTTCCTTAAGGTTTTCAAGTTTGTTTCCATACAGGTGTACATAGTAGTATCTAATGATCCTTTGAATTTCCTCAGGGTCAGATGTGACTTCATCTTTTGTGTTTCTGATTGTGTTTATTTGGCCTTTTTCTCTCTTTTTGTCAGTCTAGGTAGGGGATCATCAATCTTGTTTATCCTTTCAAAGAACCAGCTTTTTGTTTCATTGATTTTTTGTATTATCTTTTTGTCTTCTATGTCCTTGATTTGGGCCTTTATTTTGGTGATCTGGATTCTTCTGCTGAAGTTAGGATTTTGGTGGTCTTGCTTTTCTAGCTTCCTTAAGTGGCACGTTAGGTTGTTAATTTTGATCCTTCCATTTTCTTCAGGTGCGTCTGTAAAGATATGAATTCCCCTCTTACTACAGCTTTCATGGCATCCCAAAGATTTTGGTAAGATGTTTCTTCATTTTCATTTGTTTCCGGGTATCTTGTAATCTCTGTTTTGATTTCATCATTGACCCAGAAGTTGTTTAGCATCATGCTGTTTAGTGTCCATGCCTTTGTGGGTTTAGGGGGAACCTTGTTGGTGTTGATGTTTATTTTTATTCCACTGTGGTCTGAGAAGGTGCATGCCAAAATTTCAATCTTTTAAAATTTGCTTATGCTTGATATATGGCCAAGTATGTGGTCGATCTTAGAGTACATTCCATGCAGTGATGATGAATAAAATGTATATTCTGTGGTCTTTGGATGGAGTGTTCTGTAGGTATCAGTTAAGTCCATTTGGTCAAGAGTCACACTGAGATTTTGGATCTCAATGCTGACTTTTTTGTCCTGATGATCTGTCTAGAGTTGTGAGTGGGGTATTGCAGTCCTCAGCTATGATGGTGTTGGAGTTGATATCATTTTTAGTTTCCTAGAAGCTTCTTTATGAAAGTTGGTGCTCCTATGTTGGGTGCCTATATGTTTAGGATGGATATTTCTTGTTGATGGATTGAACCTTTTATCATTATGTAGTGGCCTTCTGTATCTTTTTCAATTTTTGATAGCTTAAAGGGTATTTTGTCTGAGATTAAGATCGCGACTCCTCCTTTCTTTTGTGTTCCATTCACCTGAAAATTTGTTTCCCATCCTCTTACTTTGAGCCTGTGAGTGTCCTTTCTAGTGAGGTGAGTCTCTTGAAGGCAGTAAACTGTTGCTTGGTGATATTTTATCCATTTTGCCATTCTATGTCTTTTCAGTGGTGTATTTAGTCCATTCACTTTCAAGCTAATTATTAAAATGTGAGAATTGATCCCTATTATAATGTTTGTACAGAGTTGTTTTTCTTCCTGTTTGTGTGTTGTCTTTCTTTTGGTTTTGGAGTTGGTTCTGTGTGTTTTTAATCTTTTGCCTGTACTCTGTGAAGAACGTTGTTGTTCTTTTTTCCTTTTCTTCTGTGTTCAATACTTTCTTAAGTGTTTCTTGTAGAGGTGGTTTTGTGGCAGCGTAGCTTCTTAGGGATTGGATATCTGGGAAAGATTTCAATTTTCCCTCATTGATGAAGCTTAGCTTGACTGGGTAGGTTATTCCCAGTTGAAGTTGTTTATCTTTTAGAACTTCGAAGACAGGGCTCTAAGCTCTCCTAGCCTGGAGGGTTTCTGTAGATGAATCTGCTGCTATTTTAATTGGTCTTCCCTGGTAGGTAGTCCGACCTTTTTCTCTTGCTACCTTTAGGATTTTTTCTTTTATACCTACTTTGTTTAGGCGAATTATTATGTGTCTGGGAGTTGGTCTTCTCATTTGTTGTCTTGCAGGGATTCTTTGAATCTCTTGTGTTTGAATTTTTGCATCACTGATGAGATGAGGGAAGTTTTCTTGAATGATTTCATGAAATGCTTGTTCCAGTGTGGCCTCTGTTTCTCTCTCTGCCTCAGGAAGGCCAATTACTCTTAAGTTTTTTCTCTTGAAATAATCATTCATCTCTTGAAGGTTTTGTTCTGTCTTTTTAAACTTCTTTTCTACATTTTTGACAGTTCGGGTTAGTTCTGTGTTTTGGTCTTTGAGCTCTGAGATTCTTTCTTCTTCTTGGCTAATTCTGTTTTCCATGCTTATTAGTTTGTTATTTCTATCACAGTGTTCTTTACTGCTGTTATTTCTGTCATCAGCTCCTTCCTATTTTCCTCTTGTCTTGCCTCAATTTTTTTTACCCTCTGTACTAATGTCTTGATGTCTGGGTTTGTTGCATGTGACCAGTCATTCTGGGGGCTCTTCATTGTTTGTGTCCCAAAGTCTGTTTTCTCATTGTCTGACCTCCCGGGGGTCTGTGTGAGACTTATATTCTTCTTTTGGTTTTTCTTCATTTGTGCACATTCTTCCTCCCTACTTTTTCTTTCCTTCCACTTCACCATCTTCTTTAATTCTGTAATCCGGTGGTGGAGGCGTTGCTTTTACTTCTCTTTGTTCAATCTCCTATTCTTCTTGATATATATCCTCTTACTTTGTTCAATTCTGGAGTTGGACTGTAGGTTGGGGGTGGTCCTTTTTGGGGTTTTGAGATTTACTTATGGGGGGAGCTGTGGTTCAAAATCTGTCTGCAGGTCCTGGTATCCGCTGACAGGTGTATGGATAATCTGAAACCCACTTCCCACTGCCTTGAAAACTGTTCATGTAGTGGGTTTGTAGGTTAACTCCCTTGAATCACCAGTGGGTAGTGCTCCAGATGGTCTTTATCTCAGTTGCTCGCCCCAGATGGGAGTCGCAATGGGAACTGCTGCCTCATGGCACACGGGAGGAAACCCACAGCATGGCAGGACATTACGGTGCCAGTAGTGGCAGTAGTGATCTCAGCAGATCTTGCTTGCAGGAACTTCACAATCTGAAATTGTGGGTCACCTCAGGCATGGGCAGTGTGATGTGCAATGACTGTTATGGTGGTGGCGGCAGCGGTGACTGTGACTGCAGTGACTGAGGCTGCGGAGGCCACCCAGACCACCATGATGCTTCAATGGTGGTGACAGCTGAGCTCCATGTGAAGAGCAGGCTGCCAACGATGGGATCTGCATCCCCCAGGGAGAAAGCCAGAGTCATTTTGTGTTCTCTTTTGTGGAGGGTCTCATAGGCCAAGCTGCCTTGTCACCATCTTGCCAGAAGTCAATATGCACTTCTAAAATTTCCATAGTTTTAATTTGTCGATAAATTTGACAGCTTCATCTAAGTTTTTCAATTTATTTTTTCATAAAGTTGATTATGCTGTTACTTTGATATCCTAAAAGATCTGTTGTGTTAATAACTCTCTCACTTTTGATCTAGGTGATTTGTGTGTGTGTGTGTTTTTAATGTGTTTCCAATTGTTCTGGGTAGATGTCTGTGTTTTTCTTTTCCTTTTATTTTTACTTGAAAAATATTTTCAAAGGTGTTGTTTCTTTAGAAGCATTATTTAGAATATGTGTTTTCAAATAGTTGGCGAGTGGACAGAGGTTTTTCTGACATGGCTTCTAATTCAATTGTGATCAAATAATACTCTGTATTTGTCACATCTTCTTACTTTTATTAAGAGTTTAAGTTTCTCATGACTACTTTAAGTTTAAATGTATGAGATGATTTTTTCATGGTTTGGAATATAATCTATTTTGAGCCATAGTTTGTATCATATGGAATGTTCTAGAAATGTCAATTAAATCATGCTGGTTGATAATGTTTGCCAAAACTTTTCTATTTCTTCTGTTTTTATTTCTACTTATTTGATCTTTTATGGAAATAGTGAAATATTACTGTAATTGTGAATGCTTCTATGACTACTAGTAATTCAATGAAGCTTTGCCTCATATTTTGAGTCATTCTAAGTATAAACATTAAAATTGAGTACATTTGATGAATAAACATTTATGGTGAAATTACCTTTGGTTTTCTTGTTAATATTTTTTGCCTTGAAATATATTTTAAAACTAGTATAGCCATTTCAGCTCTCTTTTGCTTACAGTTAACATTTTGCAATGTTTTCCTTCTCTTTTCCTTATAACCACTGTATCATTTTAATTAAAATAAAATGCTAGATTTGGATGGACTGAGAGTCTAAAATACTGAGTGACTTATCACAGAAACAAAGAACTGAGTATCACTTTCTCACTCATACACTGACCTTGAACAATTATTGTAATACTATTAGAAAAGGATTGGCAGTGGTAGGAAACTGCCAGGGGAAGAGGAGGCACACATCATCAACAAGGGTACCTGCATAATGAACATTTGTATACCTAATCATGAATTGCACTCCACATCTTTAATATTTTAAAAAAGTAAAAAAATAAAAAAAGAATGCTAGTAGGCTGATAACATTGGTTTTTACTTTTTCATCAATTCTTATTTTTTCTGCCTTTTATTTAAGGTGTTTATAACATTTATATTTAATTTTATGATAGTTATTGTTGAGCTTAGTTTAGCAATTGTTATCAATGCCATATTGTTCTAAATGCAATCATTCAATTTTTTTCTGTTTCTGTGGTTGATTTTTGCATATTATGAGTTACATTAATGATTCTATATACTCTCTCTGCACTCTCAGCTCCATCTCTTTTTCTCAGGGTTTGTTTACTTTTACCTTTTGCTGGGTCTTGCTTGAGAAATTCTGTCAAACATGTTTGCTGAAACACTCATAGAATTAATCTCTCTTTTTTTTCACATCTCACAAGAATCATAGCCCTTCCTTGCCTGACTCACAATACCTTAAAAACAATGTATTCATATATTTTGTTCATTTTTTGGTTGTTTCAGACAGGAGTTTTAATCTTCATAGGAGGTATATATAGTCCCTGCTACTCTGTCTTGAAAAAAAAAAATTTAATTCTAAGTAGGTTTATAATACATTATCATGTATAGTATCATAGGTAAAGAATCCCAAAGTTATAATATTTTTTAACTTTAAATTTCCAAATCCCCACAGTTTATATTAAGTATTCAGGAATCTCAGAAGTTGTCTCAAAAGGTGTTTTTTGACACTTTACCAATTTCCCATTTATTTATTTTTTAAGTGAGAACAGGATTTATTAAGAGAGCAGAAGAGCTCCCTCAGTGGGAGGGGACCCGAGGAGGTTGCCTGCCATTAATTTTAAGAAGGCTAACCTTTTCCTGATATTTTCAACTGCCTAATCCTTGCTCCATATAATACTAAGCTAGTGGGACCTGAACAATTGCTTAAAGCAAACTTCACTGATATGTTAGAAAAAAACTAATGTACATGAAGCAGTTGGCTGTCTTTTTAGGACTCTTCAAAGTAAACCTGTTGCCTCATTCCCATTTGTCCCATGCAAATGCATGAAGTATTATATAATGCTAACGGGATTTTTATATAACTTAATTTTATAAGCATACAAATGTATATAATTGATTTTGACTGCATGTGTTAACAGAGCATGAAAATTAAGAAACTGCTATTAACCCTTATTCTATAATAGTCATAAGTGTTACTAGTATAATGTGAAAATTTGATATAAAGTTTTAGAAGAAACTAATACTGAGTTAGCATATTGAGTAGTTTGAAACCAGTATTTCATGGTATATGAGACGTCTATTGCACTTTTAATAAATCATCTAGCGTACTATCAAACATTGTTATCGTGTGTCA
Source organism: Carlito syrichta (assembly GCF_000164805.1). Classification (NCBI taxonomy): domain Eukaryota; kingdom Metazoa; phylum Chordata; class Mammalia; order Primates; family Tarsiidae; genus Carlito; species Carlito syrichta. Next base: position 4,509 of record NW_007247698.1, on the reverse strand, counting down.
GTAAACCTTTCCCTGCTCTATTTTGTTTTATTAATTCAACCCATAAAACTGAACTGCTGGAATTAGAGTGCTATAGTATATTGAAGAACCTGAGTAACTGTCATATGTTAAAACTACCTCTAACCCCAAAATATGCCTACACGAGGCATATGTACTACACTTCTGTGATTCCCTTCTATGCATGCACTGCTGCATCAGTGCAAAGAGTGAAGTTTTGTGGCAGTCACATCTGGTTTTCTGTTCTTGTCCTGGTGCTTTCTCAAGAAACTTCCTTAACCTCTCTCCCTCCACCTTCTCCTCCTTGAAGATACGGAGCTTTTACTCGAATGCATGCTGTGAGTTTCCAGTGAAATGAGACATTCAAAATCGGTTTCTGAAACTTGGCATAAACTTGGTCACTGGTCATAATTTCTCGTTCTAACAGATACAAATTGGCATTTGAAGAGCATCTGACAAGACTGGTGTGACTGATGAAGGAAAGCAGTTCTGACTGCCACGTATCAGGCCCTCATGAAGGTCTGCTACATGTCAACTCCTAGAATGTCCCTGGTCATCTACGGCTATTCACATCCCATCCCTCATACTAAACTTCCTGGTTCTCACTTTAAGTGGAGGGCCTCAGCTCCATGGACACCTGACAGTGACCACAGTTGCACTTCAGGACACAGAAATTACAATAGGAGATTTGCTCAGTCTTACTCCCTTGTTTGCTTTAGCTACTGACCCTAGTACTTACCTGTTTGGCTGTGGGTGGTGTACCTTAACTCCTGTTTCTGGGTGTCTGTCTCTGTCTTCGTTCTGTCCTATGCGTAGCAATCCATGAGACTGTCAACATCCAATGACACTGAACATCTTTATTCCTACCCCACTCCTGGAAAGCTTTTTAGAGACAGACAGACATGTCCTCAAGATCTGTATAATGACTGCAAAATAGAAGCTGTTTGGTTCCGTGGACCTCAGTTTTACTCACTGGAGAGCACATCAGAAGATCACACTTCTCTCCTGAGGTTTCTCAGTGCACCATTCCAAGCTAGACTTCAGAATAAATATATAGTTAAAATAGGGAACACTTTGCTGCAATTGCATAGTAAAATGTAAAAGTCTGCAGAATAAATAAATGAAAGGAAACTTGGTTGAAAGAGATGCAAGAAGAAAGATGCCTAGTCCAAATTCTCGGGTTACAGTGGGAAACGGTGGGAATGACTGGCCTGAGTAAAATGAAACAAAAAGACATTTAAACATTTTAAAACCTAACTCAGCAAGTGCAGTGTCCTGTCACATAACAGAGAGGATAGAGTCTTCAATGAGGAGAGAAGAACAGAAGAACTGGAAACAAGAATAGAGAGAAGAGGCAAGGGAGATCACCTGGTCTCTCCCCCATCTGAACCTCATTTTTTCCTAGTATAAATGAAGAGCCAAACTGGGAAAATTTTTTAAAGAGGATTGTTCAGAGTCCATATGAGGACCATGGCCCAGAGTACAGCAGTCCCAAGAGATCCTGAGAAAGTGTACCTGAGGTAGTCAGCTTAGAGTTGGGTTTGATACAAATTTCAAAATCAGATTTTGGGCAAATATATAAACCGATATAAATTAGGGAGTCAGATTATGGGCAAATATTAAAATAAATACATGCAAAGTAATCACTGGATTGGCTCAGAGAAGCAGGGCATATTGACCCAGAGGATTATAATTGATATTTGGAGTCAAAGATTTTCTGAATGGCAATTTGTTTAAAGAGTTCAGCTTTGTTGAAGATTGCCTGGTTAGTAGAAAAGAATACTGAAACAAAAACAGCAGGTTGTGGAAACCAAGGCCTTGTTATGTAGATGATGTCTCAGGGATGGCAGCACTCTGAACATGGTGATACTGTACCTGAGTCAGGTTGAAATTCGATATCTTATTGCCTCAAAAAAAGTAATTTATGGTTTCTAATTTAATGTTATTGCCAGTCAGTTGAAACTAAACTCCAAAAAAGAGGGAGTATGAGAAAGTATGCCCAACCTCTCTTCTGTCATCGCCTAGAATTCAGTGTTTCAGTTTTCTCTAAAATCTCATTAGTCAAAAGGGGTGGTCTGTTCAGTTGGTTGGAGGCTTAATAGTGTTTTTGGCTTACTCTACATTGTCATCTCTAATTTCACACAGAGACTTAGGGCTCAAATTCTTTACGAAATATTTGAGGTCCCAAAGGCCCCTAATTCCACATCTTAGTCCCTGGAAACAGAATATTTTGTGTATATCTGGCTGAATATACATACGTACACATACATGTGAGTCTTCTTCATCGGCTGAGTCAAAGAACAAAGACATGGGAGAAAAGGCAGATTAACAAGAACTAAAGCTTTGATTATATAGAATCTGGGAAAGGTAAGGGGTCAACAAGTCAAATCAGTAAGGGGAAGAGGAGTCCCCATAAGCAGCAATGACCATTCGCCCAGTCTCAAGACCAAAGAGAACTGGCCCAGAGCTTGTGTCCCTAAGGTTAACAATTAAGCCAGGAAAGGCCCTGCTCATCGTCCGTGCAGGTCTCTTCATCGCTTCATTCTGGAGTGTCTCATACACACTGTCTTCTAATTGAACCGGTCTGCCCCATGATCACCCCCAAAAACACACACACAAACACACACACTCATATACATGTGCACACACAACTCTTGTGGTTTTGGGCCTCTGACTTATATAACAAGGGCAGTTTAAGTATACCTTAAAAGGTCTGAGGTTCGTTTTCCATGGACCAATGCCCTTTCATTGAAACTGAATGTGCAGAGAGAGACTTTGTCATTATTTAATATGATCTGTGCAAGGAATCATCCATGGAATGGCTTCAGCTGAAACCACTGCTAGGGTGCTAGGGTGCCCCAGTGTCTGTTTGTCTTCTTTATATCACAGAGACCGTTGTTTTGACCAGGTGTCTCCAAATATTTGATCAACAATGCTGGCTACTCTACAGTCAGTCACAATGTACAATGTGCCTGCATGGTTCCCTGGTGTTTTCACTCAAACAGAGACTAGAGGGCTTCCTACAAATGCACAGTGCTGTTGTCCAGTGCACCAACCTTGGTAAGCCATGGGGCCACAGGTGTTCTGTGTGAATGGAGGACTGTTCCTGGATACAGCGGAGACTGGTACTGATAGCCGTGGAACGAGGGGCGGTATGTAAAGCCCTGGAGTCAAAGGTTGGCTTGGATGATGATGTGGAAGGTGATGGTCACTAGAGTGGAGGTCCCTTGAGGAAGCATGATAGGAAGTCTTATCAAAACAGGAGACTGAGGAGAAAGGGTCCTGGCGGCTGCCCATGGAGTGTCCTAAATTTGGGCAATGGGTACTTTTGATCCAAAGGGATGGTAAATGGTTGGAGTGAGACTGGAGAAAATACGTGTAGGCGGGCAGTTGCAGGCTGATGACTTTTCAGAGTGCCAGTGCACTTCCAAAAAATTTTGGATCGGAGAAAATGGGAGTGCATGCTCCCTGAAGCTGGGAGTAGATCTGAAAGTCACACTTTGAAATGGGAGAACCGTCAATGTAAATAACACCAGGGTATGAAATTGGGTGCGAGGGGAAGTGAGAGGATCTGTAACTAATTGACTAGAAGTGACTCCTGTGGAATTCATAGGCTTGCCAGGAGTAACAGGAGTCACAGTGGAATGGACTGGATGAGGGGTGAGGAAAGAAAAAAAAAAAGGATGGGATTCTACCCACAAGAATGTCTCAGACTTTTTCTTGCAGGACTGAGACCAGGAAAGGGGTATGGGGCTTGGAGCATGTGACATTTGGGTTGTGGGGACAGCTCACCTCGATCCCACCACAGTTGCAGTGGAGGTGGCAGCAGCAGGAGAGTGGCAAGGAACTTGCCCTTGGAGGGCCTGTGACTGGCAGCTCTGGGTGGAGGAGAGCTCCTTGGTGGAGTATCTGAGGCCTGTGGTCCTCATCTCCTTCTCCACCAACAGCAACATCAGCCAGCCTGGAGAGCTGGGGGGACTTTCTGACATTTCCTTGGGGAACTTCTCCAGCTGCAAGGAGAAGCTTGGGGCTGGTCCAGGAGGATGACTGCATCAGTCCCAAGAGTGGGACTTCACCAGCAGAGCTGCGTCCACTGGGATCTCTATGTTGCTCCCAGAAGGGTCTCTTTGAAGACACCCGGGCCTTCTTGCTCAAATTCTTTTTTACGAGCAAGGGAGGCTTCCCTCCAGAAGCACAGGACTGAGCCCCAAGAAGGAGGGTTCACCCTGGATCTCTTGGGGCCTAGATGTCAATGACACCTTCTCCTTCTCGGGATGGACACTTTAATTGGCTTCCTCTTTGGCCTCAACCTCATCCTCCTCTTTCCTCACCTTTTCGGGTCTCCTTGGGCCCTCCCCTTGATCCCCTGGGGGAGTCTGGAGGGTTTCAGTTCCAAAGGACTGACCACCTGCTCAAGTGGGGAAGGCAGGAGGGTATATTTGCGGCTGACAGGAGCGATCCTGGCGGAGGTCCAGGGTCCGCACTTCAGCGACTTCCCCGCAGACGGCGCGG
>NW_007247697.1:96148-150496 GCF_000164805.1 Carlito syrichta | reverse complement strand
TATTTGTCCTTCTTTATGGCTGCATAATATTCCATTGTGTATATGTACCACATTTTCTTTATCCAGTCCAGCTTCGATGGTCAACACGGTTGGTCCCATGTTTTTGCTATTGTGAATAGAGCTGCAACAAACATACGTGTACAGGTATCTTTTTCATAGAATAATTTGAGTTCTTCTGGGTATATGCCCAATAGGGGAATTGCTGGGTTATATGGAAGGTCAATTTCTAGTTCTTTCAGTAATTGCCACACTGCCTTCCAAAGAGGTTGTACCAGTCTGCATTACCACCAGCAGTGTAGAAGTGTTCCTTTTTCTTTACATCCTCGCCAGCATCTGTTGTTGTTTTATTAATGGTGGCCATTCTTACAGGGGTTAGGTGGTATCTCAATGTGGGTTTGATTTGCATTTCTCTGATGATGAGGGAGGCTGACCACTTTTTCATGTATCTCTTGGCTGCCTGTCTATTCATGTCTTTTGCCCACTTTTTAAAGGGGCAGTTTGTTTTTTTCCTTTCAGCGCATCTGAGTTCCTTGTAGATCTTAGATGTTAGGCCTTTGTCAGATATACAGTTGGCAAATATTTTTTCCTATTCTGTGGGCTGTCTCCCTGCTTTCTTTAATTTGCAGAAGCTCATTATTTTGATGAGGTCCCACTTGTCTATCTTATTTCTTAAGATATTGGCCTTTAGGGTTCTGAATAGGAATTGGTTGCCAGTTCCAATCTCCATAAGGGTGTCTCCTGCATTTTCTAAGATTCTTATAGTTTGAGGTTTTACATTTAGGTTTTTGATCTATTTAGAGTTAATTTTTGTGTATGGTGATAGGTAGGGGTCCTGTTTCAATCTTCTGCATGTGGTCAGCCAGTTTTCCCAGCACCATTTACTGAATGGTTCTCCTCTCCCCAGTGGTTGTTGTTGGAGGCTTTGTCAAAGATGAGTTGGTTGAGACATTGAGGCTTTGCTTTCGGAATCTCTATCCTGTTTCACTGGTCTATGTACCTGTTCTTTTACCAATACCAGGCTGTTTTGATTACTGTAGCCTTATAATAAAGTTTGAAGTCTGGAAGTGTGATACCTCCTGCTTTGTTTCTTTTGCTAAGGATTGTTTTGGCTATTCATCGTCATTTATGCTTCCTTATGAATTTCTGTATTGTCATTTCCAGGTCTGAAAAGATTGATGTTGGTAATTTGGAGGGTATTGTGTTGAATCTGTAGATTGCCTTTGGTAGGATGGACATTTTAACAATGTTGATTCTTCCTATCTATGAGCATGGAATATTTTTCCATTTGTTTGTGTCTTCTTGGATTTCTTTGAGGAATATTTTGTAGTTCTCATTGTAAAGGTCTTTCACTTCTTTGGTTAGGAAGATGCCGAGATATTTCATTTTTTTGTGTGTCTATTGTGAATGGGATTGTGCTTTTTAGCTGGGTCTCTGCCTGCTTGTTGTTGGTGTAGAGGAATGCAAATGTCTTTTGCATGTTTATTTTGTACCCTGAGACTTTGCCAAAGTCCTTTATCAGTGCAAACAGGTTTTTGACAGATTCTCTTGGATTTTCAAGGTATAGGATCGTATCATCAGCAAAGAGGGATAACTTGACTTCCTCTTTTCCTATTTAGATATCCCTGATTTCCTTCTCTTGTCTAATTGCCCGAGCTAGGACTTCCAACACAATATTGAACAAGAAGGGTGAGAGTGGGCAGCCTTGTCTTGTTTCAGTTTTCAGGGGAAATGTTTCCAGTTTCTGTCCATTTAGCAATATGTTGTTGTGGGTTTATTGTAGATGGCACTTACTATTTTGAGGTATGTTCCTTCTATACCTAGGTGTTTGAGGGTTTTTATCAAGAAGGGATGCTGGATTTTATCCAAAGTTTTTTCTGCATCTAATGAGATAATCATGTGGTTTTTGTTTTTATATCTGTTGATGTATTTAATATTTATGGTCTTGTAAATGTTGAACCAGCCCTGCATTCTGGGGATGAAGCCTACTTGGTCATGGTGGATGATTTTTGAGATGTGTTTTTGGATCCGATTTGCTAGAATCTTGTTGAGGATTTTTGCATCTATGTTCATAAAGGATATTGACCTGTAGTTCTCTTTTTTTGTTGGATCTTTACCCGGTTTGGGTATCAGTGTGATGTTAGCTTCATAAAATGATTTGGGGAGAATTCCTTCTTTCTTAATTGCCTGGATTTCTTTCAGTAGAATTGATATCAGCTCCTCCTTATACGTTTTGTAGAATTCTGATATAGCACATATTTCATTAGCTGTCTGAGAGATAATGTCATTGCACATCATGTTGTCTCTAGAAAACACATACAGTTATGAGAGAATGAGAGTTACAAAAGGCAAATTACTTGTGAATATTATTATGACAATAATTTTGACCTTGCAGTCCCCATGTAATGATGTCTGGTATCCCAGGAGTCCCTAGAAATTTTGAATACATTGTAATAGATAAGTTATAGAATAAGTAAAAACCTAAATCTGGATTGTGGTGATACACCCATTGCAATGCTTTTTTTAAAAAAGTTCTGTGTGAATATTTAATGTATAAAAATGCTTACTGATTTTTATCTACAGAATATATGAGGGGGAACCCAAAAAACTCAGAATTTATTTATAAAAAATTGTGTTTTTATTTTTTCATGTTTAAACTTTAGTCATATTCAAAGTACTCTCTGATGCAATATATATATTGCTCAGAAGTCTTTAAACTTGTCAGTTTTGATGCTTTTTAATTCTTCTGCCGTTGTTTGTTTCACCTCTTCCACATCAGCACAATGTTTCCCTTTGAGGACTTTTTTTTCATTGGGGGAAACAAACAAAAAAAAGTTGCTCACAGTGAGATTGGGTGAACAGGGAGGGTGGAGCATGGGAGTCATGCCGGTTTTGGTCAAAAACTGTTGAAGATTCAACGCTGTATGGGTAGGTGTGTTGGAAGAACCAGTCACCTGTCTGCCACAATTCCCAGACGTTTCTTCTGCAAATCATGAGGCAACCTTCTCAATACTTCCAGATAAAAACTTTGGTTGACCGTTTGATCCCGCAGAACAAATTCCAAGTGAGCAATCTCTCTCACATCAAAGAGACAAATGATTATGATTGTTACATTTGACTTCACTTGTGCATTTTTTTTTGAGTTGTGGGAAAGTGACAGTTTTCCATTGGCTAGATTACTGTTTTGTCTTGGGGTCATAACTGTAGCACCAAGAGTCATCTCCAGTTGATACTTTGGAAAAAGAGAATCAGGGTCAGCCTCTAGCTGTTCCTTCAAAGCTTGACAGACAACCATTTGATTGTCTCTTTGTTCAGGCTTGAGCAAGCAAGGTGTGAATTTTGCTGAAATTTGTTTTATGCCCAAATTTTCAGGTAAAATTCACTGATAGGAACTCCATGATAACCCAGTCAACTTCACAAGTTCATCAGTAGTCTGATGGTGGTCTCCAAGGTGGCTTGATGGATTCTTTTTTTTTTCTTGAGTCAGAGTCTCACTCTGTCACTCAGGCTGGAGTGCAGTGGCATGCTCACATTTGCCACAACCTTGACCTGCTGGGCTCAGGTGATCCTTCTACCTCAGCCTTCCAAGTAGCGGAACTACAGGCACACGCCACCATGTCCAGCTAATATTTTGACTTATTGTAGAGATGAGGTCTCGCCAAGTTGCCCAGGATCTTCTCTAACCCATGGGCTCAGGCAATCCTCTCACCTTGGCCTCCCAAAGTGCTGGGATTACAGGTTTGAGCCACTGCGCCCTGCCGGCTTGATGAATTCTTACCACATTTTCTTCAGTTCAGCTGGTCAAAGGATGCCTGCAATGAGGTTGATCATAAATTGACATTTTGCCTCATTTAAAAGAAGAAAACTGGTTGTATTCCCAACATTTTAGGAGGGGGAGGTGAGAGGATTGCCTCAGTCCGGGAGTTTGAGACCAGCCTGGGCAACTTGGTAAGACCTCATCTCTACAATAAATCACAAAAACTAGTCAGAGATGGTGGTATGCATCTGTAGTACCAGCTACTGGGAAGGTTGAGGCAGAAAGATCGCTTAAGTACAGCAGGTTGAGGCTTTGGTGGCCATGAACGTGCTACTGCACTCCAGGCTGGGCGACAAAGAGTGAGCCTCCAACTCAAAATAAATAAATAGAATGAGAAAACCATTTGTAAACTCGTGTTTCAATCAGGACAGCATCTTTGTAAGCTGTTTGTGTAGCATAAGAACCATTTCTGCCACATTTTTCCCCAACAGAAAACCAAACTTCACTATTTCATATTGTTTGTGTAAATCACCCATCATGAAATGACAAATATGTTGAAAAATCTCCAAAAAAAAGAAATACACTTAAGCGGAACACAGTCTCTCACTACAGTGCCTACTGGTATACTGATGTTGATGGGTTCCTAGAACACTTACCTAGTGGAGGATGCCTGTACTACAAGGGGCCTGTCCTCAAAAAGATAATTCTGGTTTTTTTTTGGGTCTCCTTTCATAGTGTTATGAATGTGCATTGAGTGTTATGTTACAATAGTATGATGACTCTTTCTTAATGTCTTTCATTTGTTTTATTAATTCGGGTATCTTTTGAACTTATTATTTTAAATGCCTTATTGTGTGAAACATACTTGTAATATTCTTTTACGTTTTCCCCATGACTCTTGCATTTTCTCTTTTGGAACCATGGGCTTTACCAGAACATGATTATTATTCTGGTGAAAATTAATCTTAAACAATAAAACTGTTGAACATCATTTTATCCAGTGTTTTATTAAGAAAATAAATCAATCATATTTTTCCTTCAAATAAATTGTTTTTCATCCCAGAAGTAAAATTTATTTCCCTTTGCACTTATTGTTGTACAGCATCAAAAGACATTCTAGGCTGTTATCACCTTTGTACTGTATTAGAAGATGTTCCCAACCTTGGTTCCTTGTTAAGGTGGTTTCTCTTTGTTTTCTTATAGATGAAGAAAATTAGTGGTTATAAATGTTCAAAAGGAGCAATAAGAAACTTTCCCTAACTTTTTAATCTTTTAATTCTGAGAATGTTTTGATTATTTTATTATAAAGTCTGGCATTTATAAATATCGAAAAACTGCACTTATTACTTATGTAAGAATCACAATGCACTGACAATAAAAACCTGAGAAAAAAACTAAGCAATTAGAAATAGAAGTAACTATGTAATTTGGGAATGTTATAAACTGATAATACTCTTAAGGTATCTTATAAAGAATGTGCAATGTAATCTTGCTGCATACTGTGCTTTGGGCCAAACAGGTGGATATTTTTATAGGTATTTCCTATTTCTCACTAGTATGTGGGGGCCTATTTAGGATTTATTTTCACAACACATTCTAGCAATTAGCTTGAATTGAAATGAATTTAATTTATATTTTAATTTTTATGCTTATTGTATTTCTCTTATAGTATTTACCAATTAGTATGGAAGTATTTTGACATTTTTTCAAGAGTTATGTTATGCTGGGCTCGGTGGCTCAACCTGTAATCCTGCGCTTTGGGAGGTCGAGGTGAGTGAATTGCCTGAGCCCAAGGGTTCAAGACCCACCTGGGCAACTTGGTGAGACCTCATTTCTACAATAAATCAAAAAAAAAAAAAAATTAGCTGGATGAGGTAGCACATGCCTGTAGTTCCAGCTACTTGAAAGGCTGAGGTGGAAGGGTCGCCGGAGCCCAGCAGGTTGAGGCTGTGGTGGCCGGGCGTGTGCCACTGCACTCCAGTCTGGGTGACAGAGTGAGACTCCAACTCAAAAAAAAAAAAGAGCTATGTTATATGTTGGATTAACATATCAACTCTAACCTTTTGCGTTCTTGGAAGTATCATTCGCCCCTCAAAGAACTGCTGATCACTTACTAAATATGAGACACTGTGGGGTACAAATATTCATAAGGTTTAGAATGTGTTCTCAGAGAGCTTGTAAATCTAGGCTATATCTACACAAGGAAATAGAAAATACAGGAGCAAGTGCTAAATACTACAAAAGAAGTATTAAAAACATCATTTGCTTTCACACAGAGATACTAGTTTTGTTTGGGAAATTTCATTGTCAAATATTAAGAATAACCATACACATTTTTTTATTATATCATATATTTTCATGTGAAACATTCATAAACTCTATACAGTCACAAGGAAGAAGCACTTCTTTGCAACTTCACGTAACAATTACCATCATTAATATTTTGGAATTTGGTCTTAGCTACTTCAGTATTTTAAGTAGACCCTATTTAAAAGTGCTTTGTAAAGATACTCATCTTTGACATAGTCCTAGGAGTGATGCAAGTGCTACGTATAGCCCTTGCACTGTTACATATAGCCCTAATCCCTCTTAGTGATTTTTGAAAGAAGAAATATTAAGTCAAGTTACTTTAAGTACAAGTTACTTTATGGACAATAGTAATTCAGCTATGATTATGGGAATAACTTTATAGTTGTGCCCAAGAGACAGGAAAGAGAGAATGCAGCTACTCACTTGGTGACTAGGAAACAGGAGAATTGCACTCAAGGAGTTCTAGAAATATGATAGGTTCCTCTCAGAAACAAGCAAGTCTCATCTTACTTCAGAAAAGACAATCTGCTGATGTTTAGAAGCAGTATAATACGTAGGGGTAAAGGGTTAGCAAACCTGCCATCAAGTATGTCCACATAAAAGTTAACAGTGACATTTGGTTATTAAGATGTTTATTCCTTCTCTTGTCTTGCTCTAGCTAGGACTTCCAACCCAATGTTGAACAAGAGGGGTGAGAGTGGGAAGCCTTGTTTTGTTCCATTTTTCAGGGGAAATGTTTCCAGTTTTTATCCATTTAGCAATATGCTGGCTGTGGGATTATCATACATGGTAGTTACTATTTTGTGGTATGTTCCTTCTATGCCTAGGTGTTTGGAGTTTTTATCAAGAAGAGATACTGGATTTTATCAAAAGATTTTTCTACATCTAATGATATAATCATGTGGTTTTTGTTTTTTATATCTGTTGATGTATTTACATTTATGCTTTTATGGATGTTGAACCAGCCCTGCATCCTGGGGTATCCAAATAGGAAAAGAGGAAGTTAAGTTATCCTCTTTGCTGACGATATGATCCTATACTTTGAAATTCCAAGAGAATCTGTCACAAACCTGCTTTCACTGATAAAGGACTTTGGCAAAGTCTTGGAGTACAAAATAAAGGTGCAAAAGACAGTCATATTCTTAAACACCAACAACAAGCAGGCAGAGGACCAAATAAAAAGCACAATCACATTCATAATAGCCACATACACACAGAAAAAAGAAAAGAAAAGAAAAGAAAATGAAATACCTCAGCATCTTCCTCACCAGAGAAGTGAAGACTTTTACAATGAAAACTACAAAACACTGTCCAAAGAAATCCAAGAAAACACAAACAAATGGAAAAATATTCCATGCTCATGGACAGGAAGAATCAACATTGTTAAGATGTCCATCCTACTAAAGGAAATCTACAGATTCAATGTAATACCCACTAAATTACCAATATCATTCTTCTTAGAACTGGAAATGACAACACAGAAATTCATAAGGAAACATAAATGACCACAAATAACCAAAACAATTCTTAGCAAAAGAAACAGAGAGGTATCACACTTCCAGACTTTAAACTTTAAGGCTACAATAATCAAAATAGCCTGGTATTGGTACAAGAATAGGCATATGGACCAATGGAACTGGACAGAGACTCTGGACAAAACCTCAATTTCTTAGCCAACTCATCTTCGACAAAACCTCCACCAGTGACCACTGGGGAGAGGAGAGCCTATTCAGTAATTGGTTCTGGGAAACTGGCTAACCACATGCAGAAGATTGAAACAGGACCCATAACTATCACCATACACAAAAATCAACTCTGAATGAATCAAAGACCTAAACATAAAACTTCAAACTATAAGAACCTTAGAAAATGCAGGAGACATCCTTATGGAAATTGAAACTGGCAAGCAATTCCTGATCAAAACCCTAAGTGCCCATGCCATAAGAGATGAGATAGACAAGTGGGACCTCATCAAACTACCGAGCTTCTGCAAAGCAAAGGAAACCATCAAGAGAGCAAGGAGACAAACCACAAAATGGGAAAAAATATTTGCCAATGGTATATCTGACAAAGGCCTAACATCCAGGAACTACAAGGGACTAAAATGTGCTGAAAGGAAAAAAACAGCCACATTAAAATGTGGGCAAAAGACATGAATAGACACTTCTCAAAAGAAGATATAGGAGCAGCCCACAGACACATGAAAAAGTGCTAAGCCTCACTAGTCATCAGAGAAATGCAAATCAAAACCACATTGAGATACCACCTAACCCTAGTAAAAATGGCCATCATGAATAAAACAAACAACAACATCCTGGTAAGGATGCAGAGAAAAGGGAACACTTCTACACTGCTGGTGGGAATGCAAACTAGTACAATCTCTTTGGAAAATAGTGTGGTGATTTCTAAAAGAACTAGAAATTGAACTTCCATATGACCCAGCAATCCCCCCATTGGGAATATACCCAGAGCAACTCAAATCATTCTGCAAAAAAGATGCCTGCACTAGCATGTTTGTTGCAGCTCTATCCACAATAGCAATAAAATGGAACCAACTGTGCTGCCCATCGAAGCTGTACTGGAATTAAAAAATGTGGTACATATACACAGTGGAATTTTATGGTTATAAAGAAGGACAAACATATGGACTTTGCAGCAACTTGGATGGATTTAGAGTCTATCATACTCAGTGATCTATCACAGAAACAAAGTATAGAGTACCATATGTTCTCACTCATAAGCAGACCCTGAACATTTACCACACTATTATAAGAAAGGAATTGGCAGTAGCGGATTACTGCTGGGATATGGGGGGAGAGGAACACAACATCAATAAGGGTACCTGATCTCAAACCAGGCAATGTGGGGACCAAAGGGAGGCCCGAACTTCACCTGTACGATGACCGCTTGTATACCTAATCTTGAATTGTACTCCACTTTTTTTTTTTAAAAGATGTTTATTCCATTTGCAGGAAAAGCAATTTATCAAACAATCCCTTTCTCTTACTTTTTCCCATTTAAAACCACCACAGCACAGATAACCCAAAATAACAAATGAATCCATGCTTCTTTATATTTTGGGTTGGATTCTATGGAACTTTTTTTCCCCCAGTAGATTTGTCTGTCTTCCTCAAGTTGATATAATAGTTGATGCTAGTGTGAAATCTTAGGAGGTTCCAGTTTAAAGTCATTTTTGGTGGCAAGAAAATGTTGCACTGGAGTGAAAGATATATCACAGATAATATTTAAGTGGATCATTCACATGTGAGTAATGGGAAGTTGATGGCCTGTAGCAAAATAGAAAAGCAAGGCAACACCCCCCTTTTTTGTATTTTCCCACCTTTTTTTAGCACTTCCCATTCTTAGCTCCCCTTTGATATTTTTTCTAGGGTTCCTGTTATGGTATGAATGTCTGTTTTCCCCCCAAATTCATATGTTGACATCCTAACCCCCAAGATGATGGTTTTAGGGGTTGGGGCATTTGGAAGGTGATTAGAACATGAGGGCAAAGTCTTCATGAATGGGATTAATATCCTTGTAAAAGAGGCCCTAGAGAGATTCCTCAACTCTTCTACCTTGTGAGAACACAGCAAGAAGGTTCTTGTCAGACAATGAATCTGCTGGCACCTTGATTTTGGACTTCCCAGCTTCCAGAACTGACTGTGGGAAATGTTTATTATTTATAAGCCATTCATTTATAAGCCATGTTATTCTGTTACAGTATCTTGAACAGACTAAATTAGCCCCCCTTGGATAGATAACACTTACCCTGCCTAATACTTAGACTTATCTTATGCTTTTCCCCTTTGTAGAACCTTATGCATAATGTTGACCATTTTCTCTGTTATCATGTTGGAAAATAAACCGATGAACTGATCCCTCCAAAGATGTTAGTTACTTAGGATATGTTAATTTGCTAATCTCTTACTCTTACTTGAATTTTGACAAAGGATTTCTAGAGAGGCAAAGCTTTAACCAAGAAAGAACAAATATTTAATAAATTTTAGATGGGCTAGAAAAGGTATTTGGAGATAGGCTAACATTAGAGAAGCCTCAGTTTATCCTGTAGACAGCCAAATAATTCTAGTTGAAGAAATATTTCTCTTTTGACAAGAATAAATGGAATAAGTGCTATTTGTGTCCTTTAATGCAAGTAGACACTAGAAAATTCCTTTCCACAGTGTTGTATATGATTTATTGTTGCCTCCAGAAGTGGTGTTGTGGGGGTGGTTTTCTTGAAGAGATTTATACTAAAAAGAACAAACTTGTAGCAGGTTTGCGAGTCTTCCCTCCATGGTGATTTCTTTTTCTCTAAAGATCCTCAAGGGAAAGGCATAAAATGCAGGGCATCAATTCCATTCAGGTTCACAGTCTGAGTTCCCAAAATGGCATAATATGCAATCTGAAAAAGAGAGGCAGTCATCTAATTCATTTTGTTCTCAGACTAGAAAAGTGTAGAGCATGATTACAGATTGAGCCTTTAGGAGAGCAATAAAAATAGCTCTGACAGCCATTTCTGATAAAAAAATAATTTTTCATTGGGCAGAGTATCCAATCAATGAAGACATTTTTGGAGTTCTTGTTTGGTAGCATGTTTGAAGATATTAAGTCTCCAAAGGCAGTCATAGCAGAAAAGAATATATGATTGATGTAGAGCAAAACCCAGATACCTTATTTTAAGAGAAGTGTTTTATGACTTTTAAGTTTTATGACTTTTAAGATATCCTAAAGAAAATCTTTTTCTAAGTAAGAATTGACTGAATGACCGTTCTCCCACTTTCCATTCTTGTGAGGGTATTATTATTTTCACTGAAAGTGCCATTTAGTATAAAAGGGTTGAAATTGTAATAACTGTGGTCTAAGAGTCATGTATGTTGCCATAAGAATTTTTCCCCACTCTTTAGTACCAAGTAGTTCTATTCCTTTACTCTGATAAGACAAGAATTGGGGAGCAGAGAAATTGTAGAAGGTTTGTGTGAGTCGATTTTTGATTCTAATTACTAGAAATTAAATAGAAATCGCAGTGCCATACCTCTATCTCCTTTCCCCCTGTATATTTAAAAATAGACTTTTAAATTTTTAGAATCATATCTTATTAGTGACCAGACATTCCTTCTGGTAAAACTACAATAAAGCAGTGTTTTTTTCTCTATTCTTTTCAATATGGTTTCTTTCTTCAGCTAGACAAGTACATTGATTTTTATGTTTCATAGAGATTAGCAGTTTAACAAAATGATAATAGGGATTACTGATTATAATTTTTTTCTACATTATTATTGGATTTAGCTGTCTTTTTAACCCTCCAGAGTCTTTAAGGATGTTTTCTCTTTGCTCTAAACATTAAATAATATGTTTAATGATAACAACAAATCAGGCATTTTAAGTGAACAAAATTAAGGTGTGAGTTATTACCAAACTGTTAAAACCAGCTTCCGAGTACTCATATAATCTTCTGCTTTCTGGTGTGTGTTTGCTATTCTACTGAATTTTTCTCTTTATAAAATATTTTATGTTTGTTTTTTGAAGAGAAAGTATATTCAGATGGATAAAAACTCAAAAGAATATAAAAAGTTTGTGTTAAAGAGTCTCATTTCCACTCCTGTTCCTACCTTTCTTCTTTCTCTACTCCTTATACTCTACCCTCCAGCTAATAGCATTTATTAGTTTATAGTAAATCCTTTCAATTTTCTTTATGTAAATACATATATTTATTCTCTTTTGCCCCATTTTCCTCCCAAAAGTTTACTTAATATATGGATTGTTCTGAACCCTTCTTTTTTTTTTTTTTGACACATTCCACATTTAATTTACATTTTAACACTAATTTTAATCTCAAGATCACATATCCATACACCTATTTCCTTTATGTTTACTTCACTTAAACGCATGGTTTGTTAAACAAAGACTGTAAACAAATATTTACCATGTCTGTTACATGTAACACACAGGAACAGCTTTTAACAGAAATTCATCAATCCCCCCAACATTTTTTATTATAAATACAGGTATCAAAACAATCCTGAACATACTTTTGATACTACTAGTAGTCAGCACCCACACCGCTTCAAAAATTGACATTTATGACAATATTCATTATACCTGCTACTTTAAACAATTTCAGCTGCAGTTCTTTCACTAAACAAGATAGATAAAGTCTGCCATTTCTGTTTTTCTTTCTTGAGACTTTTACTTTTCAGAAACACACATGGTTCCACTGCCAGCTGACACTTCTCACTACGCTTTCATCTTGTAAACCTGAATTCTCTTTTGAGTACTCCAGGCTTATGTTTAAATGACAGTGCCTTAACAAGAGAAAAACAGTATGCCGCATTTTTCCTCTTGCTACCTGAAAACATAATGGGTGTACATATATTAAATATATTCTTACAGATGTCCAGGTCATGTTTACCAGCTGGAATTCTTTTACTTAATGTGTGGTTATTTCGCATTGTGATATTTAATCAAGACATTAACATGAGTAAAATGTTGCTGATTTAAGACAAGTTTGAGATTCACTAAAATTAATTGTTGTATGTTTGTCCTTCTGGAGGCTGTGGAAGCTTCATGTTTTCTTTGGACATCATTAGACGTCTTAGCTCCTGAAGTACAACTTTAATGCTATATGAATTTTGTCACTTTGCTAACACTGGTATGCTCTGTGCATCCACCATCCCACTGGAATTATTTATTCCATTCATATTAATCTTTGTTACAAATCTAACTGATAGAGGAGCTTCTGGATATTTAGGTCCACATTCTACTTTCAGGCTATATATTCTGTTTTCATAATATGTCCTTGGTGGCCCAGTAATCATGCCTGTCCACCTTGTAAGTGTCATATCTTCATCATCTTCAAGACCTCAGCTAACCATACCATCGCCTACTCCTTTTTGTCCTTCTTCAAATTCTTCCAACAAGCGAAAATTATGAGGAACTTTAACTCCTGTGGAGACCGCCATCTTCTCCTGCAGCCTGATGCAGCCCTGTTCTGAACCTTTCTAACGATTATGTCTTCCAATTATTTTCTCTCATCCTTGAACTGTAAACATATTCCCTATAATTTTTGACTTCTTTGGTCAAACAGTCTTCTGTTTGAGTGCTGACTCTGCTACTTACTGTGTGATATTGGGTTAAAGTGGGGAGTCTTGGTTACTTGTAAAAATGAAGTATCAGTACCTATGGTATAGGGTTGCTATGAGGATTAAATGAGGTAACTTATAGCTAATCTATTGTGGGGATCAATATGTGTCAGTTTCTCCTTTCCTTTGGCCTCTTTGTTCGATAGTGAAATTAACCCTTTCTATCACCCTTTCCCTGGATTGAAATTACAATAATCTCACAAATAGTCTCTTTGTCTGTGGTGTAACTCCTGTATATCTATTCTTCACACTGCAAGTAGAGTGGTCTTTTTGTGACTTGTATCATCTGCACAGAGGTCATGTGATATTCTTCATGATCTAGGCTCTCCTTACCTGTGCAGCTTCATTTTATGCATTTTTTCCTGCTCTATTGCACGTACTTTCCTCCATGCCCAGAATTTCCATTCCTGCTGTTTCACTTGACAAGCTGTCATGGATTAATTTATATATCCTTGCCCTTAAAGATGTTGAAGTCCTAACCCTCAGTGCCTGTGAATGTGATCTTTCTTGGAAATAGGGTCTTTGCTGATAACCAGGTTAAGATGAGATTTTTAGGATGAGCCCTAATCCAATGTGACTGTCTCCTTATAAATAGGGGATATTGGGACACAGAGACATACACACACAGGAAGAATGACATTTGAAGATTAGAGTTATGCTGCCATAAGCCAAGGAACTACCAGAAGCTAGGAGAGAAACTTGGAACAGATTTTATTTTTTTCTTTAGCTGACTTCAGAGGGAGCATGACACAGCACACACCTTGATCTTGAACTTCTAGCTTCCAGAACTGCTAGACAATAAATTTTTTTGTTTAAATTTTGTTTTATTATTGTTTAAGCTTCCCAGTTTGTAGTATGTTGTTAGGGCAACCGTGGGAAACTAATGCATAAGGCTTTTAAGTTTTCATCTCATGTGCCACCCTCTCTATAAAGTCTTCTCACATAAAGAGATCCTGCCTCTGTGTTTTTTTCCCCTCTGTTAGATGATCTTGATTTATTAAAAAATTAAGTTAAAGTATTTTAAGTTAAGCACTTCTACACCATAAGCTATTTGAGGAGAGGCATTGTGTCTTTTTGTCTTTGGTTTTCCAGTAGTCCATAATATAGAAGATGGACCAAACAAACCTAAGTTAAATGAATTAAACAAGCTAAAGCTTTTTTAGGACACCAAGGTGTTCTTGATCAGATCTTTGGTTATATTAGCAGTGCATTTATAAAATGCTTCTTGGAATTGTTCTTTTTTTAAAAGTCAAATTGAATTTTTAATCAACAAATAAAAATAGCATGTGTTTATCTTGTGCAACATGATGCTTTAAAATATGTATACATGGAGGAATGGCTCTACAGAGCTAATTCACTTATGTATTACCTCACATACTTGCCATTTTTTGTGTGGTGAAAACACTTAACATCTACTCTTTTAGTGTTTTTCAAAAATAGCCTTTTTTCAAATGACTAGTGTCATCTCTTATGTATATGTTTTTACTATAGCTGAGTCACATTCTTTAAAGACTACATCTGTAAGGATTCTTTAAAGTTAACTTTAAAATATAGCCAAATTTAACTTTCAAATCCTTTAGAAATATCTCATAAAATATACTACATGCAGTTTTTGGTGTATATACCATCTGGTACACTAATTTCTACGCATTCTAAAGTTGGGTCTTAGAAAATGGGCTCCTTAAATAAAGCCAGAAGTGGGGGAAAAGTGGCCCCATTTTAAAAATTATCTTCCAGCCTGCAGAGGTGGCATATGTAACTTGGTTCATGTGATGAGTCTCTTCTCAAAGTATAAACACAAAATGGTTTTATTCTTTTGCATTTATTGCCTCCAGCTCTGCTATGATGAACTTCCACCTCCCACAGAGAATATAGTCACAGCTCAATTGCATCTTCCCAGATTTTTTTCTCATATAAATGGGATTATAGCATATATTCTTTGTAACTTGTTTTTGTGCTTTCCAATATATCTTGGAGATAGGTTGGTGCAAAGGTAATTGTGATTTTGAACTGTGAATTTTATTTATTTATTTATTTATTTATTTTTGAGTTGGAGTCTCACTCTGTCGCAGACTGGAGTGCAGTGGCCGATCCTGGCCACTACAGCCTCGACCTGCTGGGCTCTGGCGATCCTTCCACCTCAGCCTTCCAAGTAGCTGGAACTACAGGCACATGCTACCATGCCTGGCTAATTTTTGATTTATTGTGGAGATGAGGTCTCGCCAAGTTGCCCAGGCGGGTCTCGAACCCTCGGGCTCAGGCAATCCACTCACCTCAGCCTCCCAAAGCGCTGGGATTACAGGCTGAGCCACTGAGCCCGGCTGAACCGTGAATTTTAAATCATTATAACTAGGGTCAAACACACCTTTATTCATCAAAATAGGAACAATTACGATCAACATATTTTTGCCAATGAGAAATAAGTTCGTTTATTCCTGTAGTGTAAACATCCATGCTTTGGGATTTGATGAACCCTCTGAAAGCGTTTTCTGCATCCTGCTGGTTGTAAAAGCATTGTCCCTGCAAAAAATCACCAGGATGCTTGAAGAAGTGGTTGTTGGTTGGTGAGAGGTCAGGTAAATATGGCAAAACTTTGTTGCCAAATTCATTCAACTTTTGAAGCGTTGGTTGTGCAATCAGGTGTTGTTGTGGAGAAGAAATGGCCCTTTCTGTTGACTAGTGCAGGCTGCACGTGTTGCAATTTTCGGTGTATCTCATCAATTTGCTGGGCATACTTCTCAGATGGTTTTGCCAGATGGTAATGGTTTTGCTGGGATTCAGAAAGCTGTAGTGGATCAGACTGGCAGCAGACCGGCAGCAGACCACCAAACAGTGTCGTGACCTTCCTTGATGTAATTTTGGCTTTGGGAAGTGCTTTGGAGCTTCTTCTCAGTCCAACCACTGGACCGAGAGCTGGCCATGGCTGGTTATCAAATAAAATCCACTTTTCATCGCACATCACAATCCAATCAAGAAATGGTTCGTTGTTGTTGCATAGAATAAGAGAAGACAACATTTTGAAACAACGATTTTCTGATTTTCGGTCAACTCATGAGGCACCCACTTATCGAGCTTTTTCACCTTTCCAGTTTGCTTCGAATGCTGAACTACTGTAGAATGGTAGAATGGTTGCGTTCTTGGGCAACTTCTTATGTAGCTGTAAGAGGATCAGCTTCGATGATAACTCTCAATTGGTTGTTGTCAACTTCTGATGGCCAGCCACTACACTCCTTATCTTCAAGGTCCTCATTTCTTTTGTAAAACTTTTTGATCCACCACTGCACTGGTTTGTTAGCAGTTCCTGGGTCGAATGTGTTGATGTTGTGAGTTGTCTCCGCTGCTTTACACCCCATTTTGAACTCAAATAAGAAAATCGCTGTAATTTGCTTTTGTCTAATGTCACTTCCATAGTCTAAAAAAAATATAAAATGAACAAAAAGGAGTGAAAAATGCACATTCAAATGATGTGTAATGTGGCCACATTTATATAAAAGAATGTATTCCAGTATCAAATGGCAAATATCAACAATGTAAAAACCGCAATTACTTTTGCATGAACCTAATAGTTGTGCATCAGTGCACATAAAGCTAACTCATTCTTCTTCATGTCTTTATAGTATTTTTTTTGTATGAGTGTGTCATAATTTATTTGTTTATTAACGTGTGTTGTTTCCATTCTTTTAGCTATTAAAAACATTTATATGACCTCTTGAAGGGCCTCAACATTTTTATTCTTACATTTGGAAACTATGAATTGATAGAATCAAAAGGTTAAGAGCATTTAGAGTTTCTTCATATACCTAGTTTTTGATGAGCTATTTTAGGTTATCACAACTTTTATGTAGTACTTCAGTGTAATACTAACAAACTTAATCCATCAAATGATGAATCACTCAGTTAAAATGGAATTGTCTAACTTAGTCATGCAGGATTGAATTAGAGCAATTCTTCTCAAACTATTTGTGATACAAGGATCATGTTTTATTTTATTTTATTATATTTTAATTTCCAAAACTTGGCAGATCAATACTTTCGTAAAATGCAACCTAAACAAAGTATAAGAAAAAGAAAATTGAAAAATATATACAAAATAGAGAGCCTAGTTGATTGATATAGAACAGTGGTTCTTTTTTTGTTTTTTGAGTTGGAGTCTCACTCTGTCACCCAGGCTGGAGTGCAGTGACTTGCTCATGGACACTGCAGACTCAACCTCCTGGGCTCATGCAATCCTTCCGCCTCAGCCTTCCAGGTAGCTGGAACTAAAGGTGTGCACCACCATGCCCAGCTAATTTTTTGATTTATTGTAAAGACTAGGTCTTGCCATGTTGTCCAGGCTGGTCTTGAACACCTGGGCTCAGGCAGTCCTCTCACCTCCACCACCACGTGCTGGGATTATAGTCATCATACCCAGCTGGAGCAGTGGTTCTTAAAGTGCAGTTTGGTATCCTCAGTAATTTTTCCAATATGTAAAAGGAAACAAAAGGCTTGAGAACACTTGGTAGGGAGAATCTTTGTTACTTTTGTAAGTCTTTATTGTTCCGCCATCATAACTAAACAAAATATTATGAGAAACTGTGTTTTCTGGTGTTATATACCTATATACTCATTGTGTATGTCAAGATTTAATGTTTTCAGTGTGATAGATAAACTAGCTTTTTGCTTGCAAATATATCTAATCTCTGTATCTAAACTGTTTCTGTTGTCTGTTTTAATAACACTCCTAGTAGACAAACCAGTTTCACAGAAGTATTTGATGGCTATGTAAAGAAGAGATTTTAAAACAAGTTTAGCAAGCACAGGATATTTCTTTAAAATTTTTGCTCAAAATTAAGCAAATGATCCTGTATTTTCAACATTTATCTTCAATATTCCATCAATAGTTAATTCTAACAATTTATCTTTTAAAATTATAGCCAAATCTAAATGACTTTTAAATAAAAGTAATAGATTTGAAATTCATGAATTTCCTATGAAATTCATCATCTCCTTTTAATAGAAAAGAAAATTCAAATGTTTTATTAAATTAATAAAGTATTTGTTATTGTTAGCTGGAGAGATTTTAAGGTGTGTTCTTATAGCAGGTTTGAAAGTGGGAGCCAGGAAGCAGATCAAGCCCTAGGAGGGAAAGGGAGAAGGGAAGCGAGAGAGGGGTGATCCAGTGAGTCCTAGCTAAAAACTTCTTCCCGGGTTTTGGCACCAAAAATGTAATGTATGCCGAGAAAGAAAAGACGAGCTGCCGGAGCCCAGCAGGTCGAGGCTGCGGTGGCCAGGAGCGGCACTGCACTCCAGTCTGGGTGACAGAGTGAGACTCCAACTCAAAAAAAAAAAAAAAAGAAAAGAAGGGGAGCTGGCTCTTTAGAGAGAAAGAAAGAAGTGCTCAGCCTCATTAATCATCAGAGAAATGCAAATAAAAACCACATTGAGATACCACCTAACCCCAGTAAGATTGGTCATCATTAATAAAACAAACAACAACCGATCCTGGTGGGGATGCAGAGAAAAAGGGATGCTTCTACACTGCTGGTGGGAACGCAAACTAGTGCAACCTCTTTGGATGACAATGTGGCAATTTCTGAAAGAACTAGAAATTGACCTTCTAAATGACCCAGCAACCCCCTATTGGGAATATACCTGGAGGAACTCAAGTCATTCCACCAAAAAGATACCTGAACTCGCATGTTTGTTGCAACTCTATCCACAGTAGCAAAAATATGGAACCAACCATGCTGCCTATCAAAGCTGGACTGGATAAAAAAAAGTGATACATATACACAATGGAATATTATACATCCATAAAGAAGGACAAACATATGGACTTGGCAGCAACTTGAATGAATTTAGAGTCGATCATACTCAGTGATCTGTCACAGAAACAAAGAACAGAGCACCTCATGTTCTCACTCATAAGCGTACCTTGAACAATTATCATTATACTATAAGAAAGGGATTGGCAGTAGTAGGAAACTGCTGGCGGGGGCATACCTCATCAACAAAGGTACCTGAACATTTGTATACCTGACCCTGAATTGTACCCCATATCTTTAAAATAAAGAGAAAGAAAAAGAAAAAAAAGATGTTGTTAAGCACACTATTTTATATGATTATATAATATATTTAAAATATATATTGATAAGGCAATGAAAAGAATATCAGGTGTTTGGTAAAGGAGACCTGGGTATTTTGATTTCATTTTTGTTTTATTTGAATTTTATTTTTCTTCTTTATTAAACAATGTGATTAGATTATGTCAGTGGTCCTAGACCTGCCTGTTCTTCAAAGAACTTGATTAAAAAACAGATGTCCACCTTACTCCAGAACTACTCAGATTGTTTAGGGATTGGGGCATGGGGAGTGAGGGGGAACAGTTTATTCTATCTAAATTTTTTATTTTAAAGATGTGGGGTACAATTCAGGGTTAGGTATGCAAATGTTCATTATGCAGGTGCCCTTGTTGATGAGGTGTGCCACCCTGCAGGGGTCCAGCCCCACAAGGGTTGTGAGATTTCCTGAAGGAGAGACAGATAGGTGAAGGACGCAAATATTATACTCGGACACCTGCTTCTTGAACAGATGACAATTTAATGTTAGTTAACACAGGGCTTTTACCACCATTCGTAAAGGAGCAAGACAAAGAAAATTCCTTCACGTACATATGCTTTAAAAGTTACCATCTAGTGGTCTTGACAGCAAACAAACCAAGATCCCCATAAACATTGGGACAACGAGTCTTATTCATAAAGCCAACAATGATACTTTTAGTCCAAAGTTCTGAATTACAGTCCTTCAAATGTCTCAAGAAAGTTTCTAAGTGTACATTTCTTCATGTGTCAGGAGTTTTCCCATCTTAGGCTTCTATGACCTTCAGAGCCTTGTAATCGCCTCCCTTGTCCAGATGTCTTTGTTACTTTTCTCTTATCCTGCAGTGCTTGTTTCTAAAGAGAACTCAAAAGAAGCTTTTAGTAATGTTTCCCAGTCCCCCAAGGTTGCTTTCTGTCTTTAGCTAATGTATCATAAAAGTGTCTGATTAGTATATTATGAGTTCAGCGAAAAGCCGGGCTCAGTGGCTCAGCCTGTAATCCCAACACTTTGGGAGGCTGAGGTGAGTGGATTGCCTGAGCCCGCAGATTCGAGACCCGTCTGGGTAACTTGGTGAGACCTCATCTCTACAATAAAATAAAAAATTAGCTAGGCGTGGTAGCACACGCCTGTAGTTCCAGCTACTTGGAAGGCTGAGGTGGAGGGATCACTGGAGCCCAGCAGGTCAAGGCTGCAGTGGCCAGGAGCGGCCACTGCACTCCAGTCTGGGTGACAGAGTGAGACTCCAACGCAAAAACAAAACAAAACAAAACAAAACAAAACAAAACCCACTCTATAAATGTGAACTTAGAGTTTTAACTATTGAATTAAGTAAAAACCTTAACAATTAATCTTTATCCTAAGTCAGTGAAAACAGTGTTATAAATCACCTACATAACTCCTAGATAAGTGTTAGAACATACAATGAATTTATAATGAACTTACTATAAACTTGTGCTTCTAAAAAACCTTATGTCTAAACACTAAACTGCATAATCCTAAATCAAATAAGGAGTGAATATACTTATATCATTTATTACTTAAGCAATATCTAGTAACTTATAACCAAGTGAAAGAAAGTATTCTTGATGTGCTTCAGAGTTTAACGCTTGCATATGTTAGAAAAGGCCAAACGGCATAGTGGGAAAATGGAAAAATGAACCATGACATTTCCAGGTTAGCTGTGAGTACTTCACATAAACATGCCATTTTCTTCTTCCACAACTGCACAGAATTTCTTCAGCCATACCAACAGCAAAGACAGGAGACAGAAGGGCCTCAGCTGCCCGGACTTGCTTTGCAGCTGGGGGTCCTCAGCGCACCTGGACTTTGTCACTCAGGCGGGCCTCCAAGGCTGGCTCCCAACACCCCCCCTACCCCCGTCCCCTGGCAGTTTCCTATTACTGCCAATCCTGCCCCCACTCCCAGTAGTTTCCCACTATTGCCAATCTCTTTCTTATAGAATTATGATAATTGTTCAATGTCCACTTATGAGTGAGAACATGTGGTACTCATTTCTTTGTTTCTGTCATAGACCGCTCATATTATAGACTCTAAGTCCATCCACGTTGCTGTGAAGTTCATATTTTTGTCCTTCTTTATGACTGCATATTATTCCATTGTGTATAAGTACCACATTTTAAAAATCCAGTCCTCTTTTTGTTGGGCAGCATGGTTGGTTCCATGTTTTTGCTATTGTGAATAATGCTGCAATAAACATGCATGTGCAGGTATATTTTTCATAGAGTGCAGGTATGTTTTTCATAGATTTAAGTTCCTCTGGGTATATTCCCAGTAGGAGGATTGTGGGGTCATATGGAAGGTTGATTTTTTTTGAGCTTTTAGGAATCACCACACTGTTTCCCACAGAGGTTGTATTAGTTTACTCTCCCACCAACAGTGTAGAAGTGTTCCCTTTTTCCCACATCCTCTCCAGCATCTGTTGTTTTTTGAGTTATAGATGATGACTATCCTGACCAGAGTTAGGTGGTATCTCAGTGTGGTTTTAATTTGCATTTCTTTGATCACTAGTGAGACTGAGCATTTTTTCATGTATCTGTTGGTTGCTCGTATGTCTTCTTTTGAGAGGTGTCTATTATTATCTTTTGCCCACTTTGTAATAGGGCTGTTTGTTTTTTTCTTTTTGGCATGTTTGAGTTCCTCATAGATCCTAGATGTTAGGTCTTTGTCTGATACACAGTTGGCAAATATTTTTTCCCAGTCTGTGGGCTGTCTTCTGTTCTCTGGATGCTTTCTTTGGCTTTGCAGAAGCTTGTCAGTTTGATGAGGTCCCACTTGTCTATCTTTTCTCTTATGGCATGGGCGCTTGGGGTTTTGAATAGGAGTCAGTTACCAGTTCCAATTTCCATAAGGGTGTCTTCTGCATTATCTGAGGTTCTTATAGTTTGAGATTTTACGTTTAGGTCTTTGATCCATTTAGAATGGATTTTTGTGTATGATGATAGGTAGGGGTCTTGTTTTAATTTTCTGCATGTGGCCAGTCAGTTTTTCCAGCATTATTTACTAAATAGGTTCTCCTCTCCCCAGTGGTTGGTGGTGGAGGCTTTGTCGTAGATGAGTTTGTTGAGAAATTGAGGTTTTGCTTCTGGAATATCTATCCTGAGGAACAGTTTATTTTATTTTATTTTTTTTCAACACCCATTCTTTATTAAAAAAACTACAGAAAATAGAAATGGATGGTTACTTTTTAAAAGTTTCAAAAATTGTGTTAAAATACATATAACAATATTTACCATCTTAACCATTTTTATGTGTACAGTTCAATAGTGTTAATTTCATTCATATTATGCAACCATTACCACAATCCATCTCCAGAACTCTTTTTTAATATCTAAACAGAAATTCTATACTCACTGAAAAATAACTCACCAGTCCCTCTTGTCCTCAAGACCCTGGCAGTCACCATTCTACTCTCTGTCTCTATGATTTTGACTTTTCTAGCTACCTCACATAAGGAGAATCATGTATTTTGTCCTTTTTGACTGACTTATTTCACTTAACATAATGGAACAGTTTATTTTAAACCAGTTCCACATGTAGTAGATTGCATATCATGGTTTAGGAACTACTGGATTAGATTACCTCTAAACTATTTTCTAGTTCTGAAATTATGTGCCTGGTCTTTAAACTCATCTTTCTTTGCATTCCACCATCCCCTTCATCCATCAAAAAGTCCCAAAGCCTAGAAGTATAACTTATTTAAGAATGTAGAGATTATTGTTGTGTCCAGATTTATATATTTATTTTGTCAAGTTTTCTAAATATTGCCACGTTAAACAAATGATTCAATTTGATGCAATGACTAATAATAAAATGTACATTATTGCAATTAACCTAGAAAATATAAAACCACTAAAGAAAGACACACATTACATACCTAAAGCCCATGAAACTACATTTAGAAAACAACAACAACAATGACAACAAAAAGAAATACTGTAGTTTGTTGCTTCTGAGACCCATACAAAATTTATGGGCCCACTGGTTTCTCGAATCACTTATATCTTGCAATCATAGATCATGAGACTTTGAAAGAACCTAGAAATCATCTGCACTTTAAAAATGAAGAAACGACGAGACCCAAAGAATTAAGACCACCATCCAATGATGACAGAGCTGGAGTTACAAATGATTTCCATAGGAATAGAATGTAAAAGAAAAATTTCTTCTTGTAATGGAAACAAATAAGACTGCTCCTACAACAGTATTGGTGGCATATTCTACTGATTTTTAATTATGCTCAAAACTTCTCATTTGTCATAGTAAAAGATATATTTTTATATCTAATAAAGTATTTAGAAAAATCAGAGAGTTAAACATTTATTGTTTGTTGAGTCATGTCTTTTCAGGATGTTTATTCATTTACGTCAACTTGCTTATTCATCATGTACTACCATATAGCCTCAGTTTTAGGAAATGCAATAAATAGTATTTTCTGCCCACTTCCCACAGTTAAGCATCCCTGTTGGTTCCTCTATAAGATTCCTTCAAATCTGTTGTCAGAGAATGACACTGGACCTTGGGATGGATTCCTGGTATACAAATTCCCCCAAGAGACTTGGGAGCTGAGAAAAACTAGTGTCCCATGCTTGAAGCCATGAAATTGGGAATCAGACAGCTTAAGGCTTAAGTATTTTATTTGTTATGTAAAGGGTAACCAAAACCATGGCTAAATAAAACCTATTTGGGAAATTAGCCTTTTAAGAGTTTGTTCATTTGGATGCAGATTCTCTTAGGACCCCAGGATATGAGCAGAAACAAGCCAATATGATTTTTTCTGTTCTTGTTCCCAAGCTGGTGCTTCTGCTACTTCTGAACCTTGTGTCATAGTTGCTTGGCTAGGTGACATTTGTTTATTTCAGCAGGAGAACTCTTATATAGGAAACATTGTTGGTTACATGCTCAACCAAGTTTTCGCCTTTGTTTTCTTCCTGAGAAAATTCTGATTTTTTCCCAAATATCCACTCCTCCTTCCCATGCTATATGTTTAAGTTGATTCCATCCCTAGTTATAGCAGGTAGATCCTGATTAGATTAAGCTGGCCATTATTATTCTAGATTATTTGTCAATGATTGGGGGTGACATATGACTTGTTCTGGTCAACAAGATATGAGGGAACGTCTGCTGGGGTGGAGGTAGATAGTTCTGGAAGTTTTCTTGGTCTTATGAAGGATGCACCAGAAGAGACCAACCTTCCTCTGCCTCTTGACATTGTTCTGTTTGAATGTTATGTCTGGCTTATTTTACTACCAGCCAAAGGATAAAGCCAACACAGAGAGAAGAACCAAGACCATCAGAGGGAAGTGGAGCCCCAATCACATAAACACTGGAATTGCTTTGCCGATGAACGTCCCTGTGTATGAGACAGCACATATCATTTCAACAAATTTAAACCATCTGCACTTGTAGCTGAAGTCATTCTGACTTCTACGTCTCTTGCCTCTATTATTCTAGTATGGTCACAGACTTTTTTCCAAATTTTTCATAGCACAACAGAGGCCAGACTATGATGAAAAGGATATACAGTGTGGAAAATAATTTTCAATTGCTCATAAACTCAGACAGACCCTAAGGTCTGTTGCTAGGTTTGCTAGATACAGAAATCCATCACAGGACAACTCTGATGGGGTCATGCTTGCTCCAGAGATGTCCACCAGGTTGGTCTGGGCTTTGTCAGGCTTGTATAACATTTGAACTATTTCCTTTGTCCATCCCTGCCTCGTTGACTCTTCTTTCACTGGTGTTATTCCCAAACAAACATTTTGTACCCCAAACACCATCTCAACATCTGGCTTCTGGGCAATCCAACTTGTGCCTCCTGGCCAACTTTTTATTTGCTTCTGTCCTGCTTCTATGTGACCAGGAGCAGCTCATCTCTCTTAATCATCTCAGGATTCTCTGAACTTTGGTCTTCTAGGCAAAGTGACCAAAAAAAAAAAAAAAAGTTTTTAATTTTCTGAGATTTGTTTCAAGCTGCAAGATGTTTCCTAGGATGACTTATGGTGGAGTCTTCTGTTTTTTTTTTCCCAGAGAAAACCCATCCCTGTTCATAGGGGCAGAGTCTGGCTGCCTAACTCCAAAACAACAATTACAAAGTAGTGTGGTATTTGTGTATGTTGTCTTGTTTATATAGTCTTATTTATGGTCATCTTATTACCATTCTGGATGGCTTCAGATAAATTGCTTAATCCTCTGAGCCTCAGCTTTCTTATTCATCAAATAAGAGTAATATATCCCTCTCAGAGATTGTAGTTTGACTAAGTAAAATAATATATAATAAGTACCTAGTATAGTGCTGAATATAGTATGCTTTCAATAGAGGGTAGAAACCTCATTCTTCTTCCTACCCATTCTCACTTCTTCCTTTGCCCCCTGTGAACTTTGTATCTTGGTGAAATCAGGTTACAATGAACATCAGTTCATCTTGAAGGGGACAGTAAATCAATCGTGTAGTATTAAGCCTATGCATATGTGAAGGAGTGAAGAAGACTAGTTCCATTGTCAGACTGGGTGAAGATGGAGATTCTAAAAATACATCGAATGTATGTATCTTAGAGTGGTTTGCTTGCTTTTATTGTGACTGACAGGCCAGTCTCCTACCAGCTGCTTTAGGGAGGTATCTGTCATACTGCTTATGAGCCCTGTCTATGCTAAGCCTTCCCCAAAATGAATTTAGTTCCTAACATTGAGGTCCGGGGACCTGCTGATCTGACATATTCTGACAGATGGAGACTAGGCTGTTATTTTAGCTCCATGTCCTATGTTTAGAGGAACCACCCCCCCACTAATCAGATAATGCTACCTAGGAGCATGTCGATGATCCCTTCCTCCCTCCTTTCCCCCTCCCTCCTTCCTCCCTCCTCCTCATTCCTCCTTCCCTCCGTCCCTCCCTCCCTGCCTCTTTCCTTTCTGCTTTATTTAGTATAATTTACTTTCCGTAAAATTTGCTCATTTTAAGTATGCAATTCAAAGACTCTCAGTGCATTTACTGAGGGGTGCCATCACCACAATTCAATTTGGGAACATTCCTGTTACTTCCAGGACATGGCTCGTGCCCATTAGCAGTCACTCCCTGTTTCTACCTCCAGCCTCAGGCAATCGTTGATCTACTTTCTGCCTCTATAGATTTTTTTTTCTAGACAGTACATATAAATGGAATCATATAATATATAGTCTTTTGTTTTGGGCTGTTTTCACTTAGCATATTTTGAGGTTCATCCATGTTGTAGCATGTACGTATTACCACTTTGCTCTGTTTTATTGCTGAATATTATTTTATTTTATGGATATAATTAATGCATTTCACTGATCCATTTACCAGTTGATGGAACTCGAAATGTTTCCATTTTTTGCCGATTATGAATAGTGCTGTTAATGAACATATCTGTATAAGTGCTCGTGTGAACAAACATGTTTTCATTTCTTTTCCACCTAGGAGTGGAAGAAAACTGCAAAACTGCTTTACAAAGTGGCTGCATCATTTCCTATATTTATTACCTTTGATTTTTATAACTATTGGAAGATTAGTTACATGATGTCTGCCACTATATTAATGAAGAAACAGAGTCACTAACAACAGCATAGAGTAATTATGTGCAGACACTCTGAAGCCACACCCAGGTTCTCCCTCAGGACGGAAAGGTCTATTTCTCCAGCTTCTAGGACTGCTGCTAGATACTAGTCCTTCAGTGTCAGCCCTCTCCAGAAATTGCCTTTGGAGGAAGAGTCACCTCACTCAGGGTCACAGCCCCTTCCCAGAGGCAGATTGTATCCAATTACTGGTTGATGTGAGAGTCTGAAGGTCTTGTCTTCTTGTCCCAAGTCAGGACAACTCCAAAGGTCCAGCCAGCTTCAGAACTCTCTGTGGGTTGACTAAAGTCTTTGTTGGAATTGCTTTACAACCCAGCCCTTGCATTTTCTTCCTTCCCTCATAGAAAGGGTTGATCCCCGGAGTTCTTCCTAACATGTTTTCTGTACGTTGCTCTTTATCTCTGAGGAAACCAACCTTGAAAGCAACAAATTACTGTCTTTTAAAAATTACAGATTACATTTACACTTGCCTTATTAAGTAGATTTCCCTACTGGCAAGAATTAGAGTATTTTCTTGAAGCCCAAAGCCAAATTCCAATCCCTGCAAAGAAATCACCTTCTGTTATCTCAGTATCGACCAAGAGAGGGCAGTGAAATGCTAGTTAAACTGACAGCCACGTGGCAAGAATAAAGGAGAATTTAATTATCACAGAAATTCCCAGCACTTTGCTTTTCAAAAAAATATTTCTTCTTTGCTTATCCTAAATCAATCAGGGATCATGAGGAATAAATGTCATTTGAGCACAGGCTATAGTTTAAATTAATTTTTAAGATGTAAAACATGTTATTATTTTATTTTATTTTAGAGTCAGGGGTACAATTGCATGTTTATTTCATGTTTTAGTTTATGATATGAAAGCATATGAATAAAATGGATTTTCAAAAACTCAGTCAATGATGCCTTATAAAAATCAGAGAGCATTAGACTTCAGAGTTTATCTGGTTTAATCCCTTATTTTGTAGGTGGAAATATTTGATGCACAAAAGCATGGAGTAGTTGGTTCAAGGAGAACCAAAACTAAAATTTGGTCAAATGTTTTTTTTTTTTAGTATACCTTGCTGCTTTTCTTCTATTATAAGGCTTTGGTCGTTTCTAGTTTTTCAGGAGTTAAATACTTTCATTCATCAAGAAAACACTGTTGAAAATCCTCATGAAATGTGATTGGTGATGGGTAATATCAACATCCATCAGTCTGACTATGCCACTTTAGTGACTTTGAGTTTGGTATATTCTAGGATTGTTGTTTTTCCCTCTGCATTTCAGCCATTTCTTATACTGCAGTTATCACTGTTTGTGATATTGATACATAAGTATTCAGATTTAAAAGTATTTTCACTTTGCTACCTTGACAATTTGCACGGCACACTCAGAGCTAGTTGACCACTTTCCATTTTGCATGATTTGGTTTCACTTTGTGGTCTCTAAATCTCTTCTCCCAGGTTAAAGGTTATTATTCAAGAATCAAAAGCCCTCTAGAGAAGTTCCTAACAAAGTGAAAATCAAATCACCACTCCCTTCGTCTTTGTTAATATCAATGTTAAATTATTTAACATTTTTGCTTGGCAAAACCAGGAAATATCCTGGTTGCAGACCTGATTTTTTTTTTTTGAGTTGGAGTCTCACTCTGTCACCCAGGCTGGAGTGCAATGGCATGCCCACGGCCAACATAGCCTTGACCTGCTGGGCTCAGACGATCCTTCCGCCTCAACCTTCCAAGTAGCTGGAACTACAGGTGCATGCTACCATGCGTAGCTAATCTTTTGATTTATTATAGAGAGGAGGAGGTCTTGCCAAGTTGCCCAGGCTGGTCTTGAAACCCTGGGCTCAGGCAATCCTCTTGCCTCTGCCTCCCAAAGTGCTGGGACTACAGGCTTGAACCACTGTGCTCGGCCTCTGATTATTTTTAATACCAGTTATATTTAGGGAGATTCCCACTTGCTTGTGTCCTATTGAAATCTGAGGCAAATTTCAGTGCCCTTTATTTTTTGATGACTTTCTTCTTGCCATAAATTAAAATTCCCCTTACACTCAATTCCCTTTGTCTCTGTAATCTCTATAAATATGTACCCCTGTCATGGCAGAATCATAAAGAATTGGGAGGTATAATTATAAATCCATTGCTTATTAGATGGTTTACGTTTTCTATCTCTTTACCAATGCTCTTTGAATTTAAGAGGAAGGAGTGAAGGAGTGTGTGTGTGTTTTGTGTATGTATTGTGTGTATGTATGTGTGTAGGTGTCTGAGAGAGAGGGAGGGAGAGAAGATAGAAGAGAAGTAAAGGGAAAGGAAGATATGGAGAGAGAGACTTTTTCCCTCTTGATCTCCCTGTTTTCTTCCAGATTGAGACCTGGGACACTTTATCACCTGAAGTGAATATTACTTCAGCATTTAATTCTTTCAGAATTGAGGCTCCTTTTTAAGAGACTCAGGGTTATTGACTCAGCATCAGTGAAGCATCAATTTAGCATTCCTAATAGTCCAACTCTGACCCCAGATTCTTCATCTGTCCATCCTGAACTTTGGGTAAATTACCTAACTTTTCTGAGCCTTGACGTCCTTATATATAAAATATGGTTAAAAATACCTAAGTCATAGCACTGATGTGGCAACTAAATTACATGGTAGCTATAAAATGCTTAGCACATAGCAACCACCTAATATATGGTATCATTACTTCATCATCAGTTTGTCACCTTCAAAAATTCCCCTCCTGTAGGCTGTTAGTTATGTGGAGTGTAGATAGCTAAGAGCAGCTTGTATTGTACAGTCTACATTTTCCAGCCCATCCCCCAAAAGATGAGAATTTAATAAGGCCATATCCTTAGAAGGATGAATTTCTAGTAGAATATCAGGCAAGTGGTCAATTGGAGTGATTTGATGGAGTGCCTTTGTTAACTTCTTAGAGGTTTCCAAAATTATTCCACATAAGGAATTTGCCTGTTTTGCTTTTGAGCATGACTGTTGGGTTTTGAGAAATGTGAATTTTTGGTTGTCAGGATAACTACTTAATCCTTTCATTCTTTCTTTCCCATACTTTGGTCCTTTGTTAACTCCCTGACCTCTACCCTGTAGTGCTGCCCTATCTTTGGCATATAACAAGTTATTTGAAATATGGTACCTTTATTAAAATTGCTGGATATTTATAGGTAGATACTAAATATATTTTAATTGTGATTCAAGGCTAACTGTAGATTAAAATTGTATTTCTGCATTTAAGGCTTGAAAATTTGGAAACCTATTGTAGACCTTTGAAAAATATTTGCTGCTAATAATGAATTAATTAAGCACAGAGGTTTATGAAATATAATCCTGTAATTCTTTCATCTTTTAAAAGAAAAACTTTGTGTTTTACTACTTAAAAAATAAATTGTGAGGATTTAAAATATTTTTCTGTTTTATGAAATATTGTAATTTCGGGAATAGTTAGATAAACTTCGAACAATTAGCAAAGTCAGGAACTTTACAATACTAGATCTCTCACTGTAGTATTTAGAATCAGTTGAAATAGCTTTTTCCTTGCCTTTTTCTTTTTTTTTTTAAATCACACACCTTTACCTTAACATTATTTTGGAATTATGCTCTTGGTTTCAGAATTTAAATAATGTCATGTGTGAAAAAGTGTTGTGTAAACTATAAAGTGTTAAGTATGAAGAAGCATAATCATTAGTGCCAAAAAATGGACAAATCACACTTGAAGTCACTACTGTAAATAGCTTTAAGAATTTTAAAGGAACAAAAAATGTGATCTACAAGTTTGTGATCTCTAAGCTACATTATCTTTAAGATTACCAACATTAAGATTCTATGAAAACATGAGCAGGAGTTGTATAGTAGCAAAAATATCCACACAACTGGGGCTCTCCTTGCTCCTGACAGATCACAGAACATGTTTGGATCCTATATGTTAACTGATGAGAGTTGGGGTCAGACTTGTTAGAAATTGCTACTATAATGATGTCTGATATTAGGTAGTTGTAAACATCACTTTTTTAGTCTGAGAGAGTCTGGACTCTCCTCCCCTGACATATATATCTCACTATTTACAATGAGCCTACTTTCTGATGATACACTTTGTAAAAGTATCCATTTTATCACCCAGACTTGATGGAAAACCTAAATGGGTGTTATTTCTCTCAGAAGAAAAACACTTTAAAAGTAGTCAAAGGGCAGCTGAGTTAGACGTTTACAAGTCATATCTATGGAAAAATAAAACGTGTGCGTTTCCCTGCTGTTTTTCCTATATTAAAAAAGTGTTCTGATGCTGAGAACCACAGAAACATCTCACAGCTCATGAAATTTTCATCACCCCAAACTCCCCTTTTCCATGTTTGTTGGTGTGGTGATGCTTGACAGTGGAGAAGGAACTCTGGCATTTTGAAGAGGAATAGTATGAACGCAATGACTTGTGGTGGCTCTTTTGTTAAAAGTCTCACTGTTACATCCCAGACTCCCTAATTAGCTTCAGGCTCTGGCCCAGAGCACTGTGCATAATTATATCTAACTGACTGGGATGTATCTCTGTAAAGATACCAGCTCAGCCTAACTGGGTTGTATCCTGGCTGCCTTTTGGTGAGAGCGTTATTTATTTATTTATTTATTTTTTGAGTTGGAGTCTCACTCTGTCGCCCAGACTGGAGTGCAGTGGCCGCTCCCGACCACCGCTGCCTCGACCTGCTGGGCTCTGGCGATCCTTCCGCCTCAGCCTTCCGAGTAGCCGGAACTACAGGCATGCGCTACCACGCCTGGCTGATTTTTTGATTTATTGTAGAGATGAGGTCTCACTGCCCAGGCAGGTCTCGAACCCGCAAGCTCAGGCAATCCACTCACCTCAGCCTCCCAAAGGCGCGGGATTATAGGCTGAGCCACCGAGCCCGGCTGAGAGCATTATTTTTAACTCTACTCCCTATTTCAGATGATTACTGAAGTCAGATTATAGCAAGGAAAATGTTTCATTCTTAAATCTTTTTTTCTTATTTAATATGGTCCATAACCATTTTCCTCTTCCCTTTTGCCACTAGGATAAGGAAATAAAATAATAAACTTCTCTGGAATAAGTTATATGCATAATGCTAAAGATTTGCTGTATATTTTCCTGTCTGTAGTTTTTTGAGGAACAACTCTATCTTCTTTTCTTCGGGTTATCACTCAATGATACAAGAAATCAAATAAAATAAGCCATTTAATTGCAATTTTCAGAGTTAGGAAGAGATTACTAATATAGAGAAAATGACACAACCTTGCCTACTAAGAGCACATAACTAACTATAATTTAAGGCAGAATGAAATAAGGGCCAGAGAGGAGTATTCATAATATACTTAGGGAACTCAGAGAATTTACTAATAGGGTCAGAGAATGGTTTCTAGAAGAAGATATGTTTGAATTGGGCCTTTAAAGATGAGAAGAGTTTTATGGGTAAAGAATAGGCCTAGGGTATATCTCAGTCAGTGAACTGGGCAGAAGAAGACAGGAGTGGTGAGAATACTTGGTGGGATGTGGGAATAGTAATAGGCGAGTGTGGAGTGTGTCATACTTGGTTGGGTATACTAAGAGATGAAGCTAGAGAGATAGGTTGGGACTGGATCAAGGAGGTTCTTGGATCTGTTAGGCTAAGGAACTTTACAGTACTAGATCCCTTGCATAGCATTTATTTAAATTTTTGTTTTAAAGATGTAGGGTACAATTCAGGGTTAGGTATACAAATTGTCATTGTACAGGTAAAGTTTGGGTCTCACTTTGGTCACCATCACCACTGCATTTAAAACCAGTTGCTGAAATAGTTTTTTCCTTTGCTTTTAAAAAACATACACACACCTTTACCTTAAGTTATTTTGAAATTATGCTCTTGGTTTCAGAACAGCACAATTTAGTGAAGCAGAAATCATTTGGAAGGCAGTTCATGATGCCATTTGTCTTATTTAGTCATCTTTGGAAGGAGTGACTTTTAAAACCGATCAAATGTGATTATACATATGGAGAGGCATTAAAAAGGATAACATTTATTTCAAGTGGAGATTCTTTCTCTCTTTTTTTTTTTTTTGAGTTGGAGTCTCACTCTGTCACCCAGACTGGAGTGCAGTGGTACACTCCCAGCTACTGCAGCTTCGACCTGCTAGACTCTGGTGATCCTTCCACCTCAGCCTTCCGAGTAGCCGAAACTACAGGCGCGCACTACCACGCCTGGCTAATTTTTGATTTATTTTAGAGACGAGGTCTGCCCAAGTTGCCCAGGGGGATCTCAAACCCGTGAGCTCAGGCAATTCACTTGCCTTAGCCTCCCCAAATGCTGGGATTACAGGCTGAGCCACTGAGCCCTGCGAGAGATTCTCTCACTCTGCAGGAAACTCTTGACCTTTACATGATCATATCTACATTTATGTAAAACTCAGCATTGTTTTTCATTTTCTTTGCTCCATGCCCCCATTTAAAAAATAAAGACCATATATCTGGAAACAGAGAGGAAAATGTACTCATGAATCCCCTCTTCTCATAGAACTACTGCCATCGTTCTGGCCCTGAATTAGGGCACAGTTGGACTTTGACTGTTTTTTCCAGCTGGGCATTCATTCCCTTTTCTTTCTTAAGTAACATTCTGATTTTCCTTGGAGAAATAAAGTACTCTGAGAGTATGTGGTTGAAGTGGAACTGACCTAGTGCTACTCTCTAAGGACCCTGTCACGGTGTAATGGACAGTGACATCACCTGGAGATGATTTGTTTAGAGATGTTCGTATGGTCCCACAAACTATTGTGAATTTTGGGTAAAAATGGAGCCACATGGGGAAAAAGCAGAGCCAGGAGCCAGAGAGAGAGCGAGCATTTTGATGACCTTACTTGAGCACCAGCCATGCCAAAAGTTGGCATTTTAGTTTAGTTTTGTCTACCAATATTTATCTTTTTGGCCTTTGATCTGTGTTTCTATCACTGACAAATGCACATAGAGAAATACTTGAGGTGCTAGGGTTTGAACTCAGAGGAAAGAGGCAGTCTCTGGGAGCTGAAGTGGTCTGGAAAGTCATAATGTTGAAGATGGAATGTATAATGAGCTTTGCAGTATGGCTAGGATTGCTTTGTTATATCAGGTTCAACTCTTTCTATCATGCTCTGCAGTATGCTTCCCCTGATCTGGTTCAAGGAAAGGGCACTTTCAGGTGCCCTCCAGGGGAAGGGCAGTCATACTACCTTTCAGCTGTTTGCCCGGAGTTAGACATGGGCATAGATGTACTTTTGCTAATTAGCATCTGTGAGTACACAGAGAACATTGGAAATGTTGTCAGTTTGGGTTATTTTGAGAAAAAGAAGGAGCAGACCATGTTGTGTACTTGGTTTCCTTCTCTTTGCTCTTATCCCAGAATATTTTTCCTGATGAAATCTGGCTAAAATGAACACCAAGGACAGCCTAAAATGACAACTTGTAGGTTGTTTATACAAATGGTGTGGGATCATTGTTGTGGACTTTTAGGACCAAAAAGCAGAAACATCTCCAGTCCCTGCAGCTGACTCTCTACACCAGTGCTCAGGTGTCAGCAGTGCAGACACTAGTTGTGGGACATTTGGAAGAAGTCTGTGTGTGTCACTGATGCTGGTTTTCTACTGTTCACTGAGAAGAGAA
The DNA here is from genome assembly GCF_000164805.1 of Carlito syrichta. NCBI lineage: Eukaryota > Metazoa > Chordata > Mammalia > Primates > Tarsiidae > Carlito > Carlito syrichta. Next base: position 115,996 of record NW_007247697.1, on the reverse strand, counting down.
AGCAGAAGTGAACGTGGACAGATTTTCCAAGCAGGTTTGAGTCCTGATGTCCTTCATGCTGCTGACTCTGGCATTGCTGCTGCCATCGAGCTGTGATTGTAATCATGATCTCGGCAGGCATATCACAACTCCAGTTATACTGCAGATGGTTGACACCTAAGCCAACAGAAAATGTGCATAATCCATGGGATAACAGATCCTTACAAATCCTCCAGAGACAGTAGGACAAGGAACCCATGCCCAAACTGTTTTAATTTCTGCAAATTCCAAACTAGACAGCAAACGAAATTCCTAGTTAGACAGCAAAGGATCAAAGGCAGGCATTTAAGTAGCAATATAAAGGTAGGCTGATTTTATATATTGGAGCAACTTTGCAGTTTTACACTGAATATATCTTCTTCTTCCTTTTACTTATCTGTCCTCTTATCTAACTCCAAATCCCAAATAAAATGTTACTGGTCAAGTAAATCCTAGTTATTCAGAAGGTTTCTCTTCCTCTCTCTTTCCTTCTGCATGCTATTCATTCTGCCCTTATGAGAAAATTATATAAAGGCAAACACAAAAGCAATCAAAGCAGGCTGGTACAGTGGGATGATCACTGGATGTGGAGACTTAAGATATTTTTTTTCTAGCTTTGTCTTTATACTCTGCAGACCTTGGTTTTCTATCCTGTAAAATGTCAAACTAGGGTCAATGTGTTAGTTTGCTATTATTGCCATAACAAATTATCATAAAAGTAGTAGCTTAAACAACACATTTTTAAATCTTATGGTTCTATAGGTCAGAAGTCCTGCATGGGTCTCACTGGGCTAAAATCATGGTGTCCCGTATTTCTTCCTGGGAGCTCTAGAGGAAAATTATTTACTTTGTCTTTTCTAGCTTCTAGAAGCCACTGCGTTCTTTGGCTTGTGGCCCCTTTCTTCTGTCTTTAAAACCAGCAGTGGTGGGACAAGTTCTCACATCACAGCTTCCTGACCTACCCTCCTGTTCTCTTTTTATATTTTTAGGGACTTGATTGGGCTCATCGACACAATCAAGGATAATCTCCCTATCTCAAGGTCCTTAACTTTAATCACATCTGAAAATCCTTTTTGCCAATTAAGATAACATATTCCTAGGTTCTAGGGATTAGGGAATGCACATCTTTGTGGGAGGTGGGGGGTGGTGTTAAAATGCCTACCAGTTAGTTAACTCCTAAGTTTCTATTGATATTAAATTCTGTTTGTAGAAGCTCACTATTTAACACTGTTCTACAAATCAGGAATATGATCTAGTTCTTACCCAGATTTGTCTCAGTCTCTGATAATCAGGGCTACAAATTGGTAACTGACAGGTCCAAGTAGGCACATAGTCATATAGATTGGCCTATATATTTTTAACATTTCTGTTTAATTGAAAATTCTAGAATTGAGAGATTTCACATAAAGACAGGTTTCTGACTTTTCTTGAAGGAACAACAACAATGACAACAAAAAGTAGAAGAATATGATAACATTAAGGCTGTTTTTTGGCATAACAAGCCATTAGCCAGAATTGAATAGTATCTAATGGTTGTCTTTTATGTACAGGATATTTGTGCCTGCTTTTTAATATTACCTGCTACGCCCCTGTGTATTTGCATATTCAGGCCCTGTTCCATTCCTTCTATGACTTCAGCCCTACCCTGACAATTGATTTTCACCCTGATGATCCAGAAGTACTGCAAGCTCCTGAGTCATAAATTCAACTGTAGATTTCATTAATTCATTATTCATTAATTCTTGAGCTAGACAGATTACTCTATTTATCTTTTTCTGGTTTCAAAAACCATACATTATGATGTCCAAGAACACTTTCCAGCTTATCACAACTGTATCTTCTTCCCTAAGCATTCCAATTAATTGAGGATTTTTAATATTAATTGACTTCCCTCTACTTATGAAAAATGTTTTAAGAAGGGTAACAGTTTCTAAGTAGCAAGTTATGAGTTATTTTAATAACCTTCCCTTTGGAAATGTTTTTCCAACTATCCTTTGTGCAAATGATACTTTTACAATCTGAAAAAATTTCGTAGAAGTAATCTGTTTTAAAAACGTCATTTTGCCATTAGGCTTTGTCTACCACTACTGAGCTCCAGGCAAAGAGTTGAATGGATAATTATTCATTGCTTGGTATTTTGAGACATGCTATTCCCTTCCTAGATTGTTCAGAGCTGTTTATAACCCAGAAGGCAAGGTGCTGAGATTTATTGACAGAAAAAAAAGTAAACAAATAAAAATAAAAACTAAACCACAATACAAAAAAAAAGCCACACATCCTATACGTAATCCAATTATTATTTTGTTGAAGAGGCAGAAACATGTAAATAATGTTTGAGATTTTCATACTGTGTTGAATGATCATATCATCTTATATAATTGCACTTTCCTTGGAAGCTAATTGCCTTGTCTTATGTAATACAGGTCAAATAAGGTGATATTGATTTAAATTAAAATCACAATAGCTATGTATGTCCAAGAACAATGGGAAAAAAATTGCTAGAGATAAATAAGGTTTATCCTCAAGTCATGATCCCTTCTTGAAGGAAACATGAGATGGAAAGTGAGCCAAACTAAGTGCCTGTCTTAACCCAAAAGCTTTTTCACAGAGCCTCCCCCCCCGCTTTTTAAAAATTATACTACTGCTTGTTGGACATAAAACATTTGGTTGGATTTAAAAACATTTTTAAAACTCTTATGGAAAAGCACATAATAAAGTTAAATTGGTGATCAATTGCACTGAAAGCTAGATGATCTAAGCCAAATGTCTTCCAATGCTAATTTCAGAGGATCAATGAAGAATTTCAGTGAAGAATTTGGCATTTTAGATAAGAATATACCATGACCATGTTTGTTTTAGGGCACATTTTTGAATTTAAATATAAAAAGAGGTACCATTTTAGATTATCTATTGGCTGCCTGAATAATCTCCAAGTCAGGCAGTTTGCAGTTTTTCTGGATGGAGGTAGAGTTCTTTGCTTTGTTACTATTTCCTGTTTTACTTGGTGAAAGAATGGATTTTTCCCTTCATTAAAGGGGTTGGCTGGGTGCATATAGCAAACTGGGAAGAAAGGGGTTTGATAGAAACCATTTGAGGTTGTAACTTTCAATTTTCCTGGTTTTTGTTCTCTCCCTGAGACCTTTAAGTTCCTTGTACCTGTAAAAAAAGGCAAAAAGGCAGGCTGGTAATGAGCTTGGGTGTCTTCATCCTTACTTCTGCCACTCAGAGTTTTATTTTTTAATATTTGAAGTTCAGCAGTCTCAAAGGTGAATCTATTTAGAGATGTTTTTATTTTTGTATTTTGGAATAATAGACAATGTGGGTAAATGCTTTAAACAGCTCATAATGTGTGTGTGTGTGTGTGTGTGTGTGTGTGTGTGTGTGTGTGTGTGTGTGTATTTAAAGGGAATCCAAAGTCTTCTTTAGAACTATTATTTGCTAATTTCTTGTTGACTTTTCAGGGGAATCTGATTTTCAGCCGGGCTCGGTGGCTCAGCCTGTAATCCCACGCCTTTGGGAGGCTGAGATGAGTGGATTGCCTGAGCCCACGGGTTCGAGACCCGCCTGGGCAACTTGGCGAGACCTCATCTCTACAATACATCAAAAATTAGCTGGGTGTGGTAGCACGCGCCTATAGTTCCAGCTACTTGGAAGGCTGAGGCGCAAGGATCGCCAGAGCCCAGCAGGCCGAGGCTGCGGTGGCCAGGAGCGGCCACTGCACTCCAGTCTGGGTGACAGAGTGAGACTCCAACTCAAAAAAAAAAAAAGAAAAAGAATTGGATAAGACATAAAAACAGAAAAAGTAAAAATCACATGATTATATCATTAGATGCAGAAGAAGCTTTTGATAAAAATCCCCCACCCCTTCTTGAGAAAAACCCTCGAACATCTAGGCATACATGGAACATACCTCAAAATAGTAAAAGCCATCTATGAGAAACCCACAGCTAGCATACTCTTAAACAGACAAAAATTGGAACCATTTCCCCTGAAAACCAGAACAAGACAAGGATGCCCACTCTCTCCCTCCTGTTCAATATAGTATTGGAAGTCCTGGCTAGAGCAATCAAAAAAGAGAAGGTGATCAGGGGTATCCAAATAGGAAAAGAGGAAGTCAAGTTATCTCTCTTTGCAGATGACATGATTGTGTACCTTGAAAACCCAAGAGAATCTGTCAAAAGCCTCCTTGCACTGATAAAGGACTTTGGCAAAGTCTTGAGGTATAAAATAAATGTGCAACAGACAATCGCATTTCTTTATACCAATAATAAAAAAACAGAAACCCAATAAAAAGCACAATCCCATTCACAATAGCCACAAAAAAATTGAAATATCTTGGCATCTTCCTAACCAGAGACGTGAAAAATCTTTATAATGAAAACTACAAAACACTGCTCAAAGAAAGCAAAGATGACACAAACAAGTAGAAAAATATCCCATACTCATGGACCGGAAGAATCAACATTGTGAAGATGTCTATCTTACCTAAGGCAATCTACAGATTCAATGCAATACCTATCAAATTAACAGCAACATTCTTCTCAGAGCTAGAAAAAACAATACAGGAATTCATATGGAAACACAAACGACCAAGAATTGCCAGAACAATCCTCAGCAAAAAAACCCCACAAAAAACCAAAAAGAAAGCAGGTAGTATCACATTACCAGACTTCAAACTTTACTATAAAGCTACAATCATCAAAACAGCTTGGTATTGGTACAGGAACAGGCATATAGGCCAATGGAATAGAATTGAGATTCCAGAAGCAAACCTCAATTTCTCAACCAATTCACCTTCGACAAAGCCTCCACCACCTACCACGGTGGAGAGGAGAACCTATTCAGTAAATGGTGCTGGAAAAACTGGCTGACCACATGCACAAGATTCAAACAAGACCCCTATCTATCCCCATACACAAAAATTAACTCTAAATGGATCAGAGACCTAAATGTAAAACCTCAAACCATAAGAACCTTAGAAAATGCAGGACACACCCTTATGGAAATTGGAACTGGCATCCAATTCCTGAACAAGAGATAAGATAGACAAATGGGACCTCATTAAACCGACAAGCTTCTGCAAAGCCAAAGAAACCATCAAGGGAGCAGGGAGACAGCCCACAGACTGGGAAAAAGTATTTGCCAACTCCATGTCTGACAAAGTCCTAACGTCTTGGATCTACAAGGAACTCAAATGTGCTGAAAAGAAAAAAACAAACAACCCCATTACAAGGTGGGCAAAATATATGAGCAGACACTTCTCAAAAGAAGACATACGAGCAGCCAGCAGACACATGAAGAAATGTTCAACCTCACTAATCATCAAGGAGATGCAAATTAAAACTACACTAAGTTACCACCTAACTCCAGTCAGTATGGCCATTATCAATAACTCAAAAAATAACAGATGCTGGAGAGGATGTGGTAAAAAGGGACCACTTCTACACTCTTGGTGGGAGTGTAAACTAGTCCAACCTCTGTGAAAAGCAGTGTGGCGATTCCTAAAAGGTCTAAATATCGACCTCCCATATGACCCCGCAATCCCCCTACTGAGAATATACCCTGAAGAACTTAGATCACTGTGTAAAAAAGATAGCTGCACATGTATGTTTATCGCAGCATTGTTCACAATAGTAAGAACCTGGAACTAACCATACTGTCCATCAAAAGAGGACTGGATTTTAAAAAATGTGGTACGTATACACGATGAAATACTACGCAGCTATAAAAAAGAACAAAATCATGAATTTCACAGCAACCTGGATAGAATTAGAGTCTATAATTCTGAGTGATCTTTCACAGCAACAAAGATCTGAGTATCACATGTTCTCGCTCATAAGTGGACCTTGAACATCTATTGTAATATTATAAGAAAAGGATTGACAGTGGTGGGAATCTATGGTGGGGGGGCAGGGAGGGAAAGGGTGGTGGGATTAATGGTAGCCAATATCTGTCTGGGAACGAGGGGACATCCCTTATCAACAAGGGTGCCTGAACGATGCATATTTGTATACCTAACCCTTAGCTGTACCCCACAATTTTAAAATAAAAAGTATGTTTAAAAAAAATCTTTTGAGTACTGTCCTTATTGTACTCATTCTTCACACTCAGATGACATTGTGATTTATAAAATGCAGATCTCATTATGGTACCTTATAAAATTTTTTAAATTCTAGATTTAAGGGGTACATTTGCAGGTTTATTATATGGGTATTGTGTGATGGTGAGGCCTGGACTTCTATTTAGCCCATCACCCAAATGGTCTGAATCTAAAATATATTCTAAAAAGTACCCGTGGTAACCAGGATAGTTTTTCAACTCTTTTTCCACTTCATACCTTCCCCCTTTAGGAGTGCCCAGTGTTTGTTGTTCCCATCCTTATGCCTGTGTGTACATGAAACATTCTTAGAATAAATCCCACAGTAGGCTGATAAATGGTAGACATCTACCATTTATCTACCAACTCATTAAATGCTCACGACAACCTTATAATGGAGTTACTAATATTATCTACAATTAGATATGAGAAAATTTTTGCCAAAAGAAGCCAAAGTAATTTGCCCAAAATTGCATAACTAGAAAAAAACCAGAATCAAACTTAGAGATCTACATCCAAAGTTCACCTTCTTAACCATCACAATATGTTGTATTTTTCTATTTATATTTATTCACTATACAGAGATGATGGTTCCTTATTCACTTAAGGATAAATTGCAAAGGCATAATTGGCCCTTTTTGTATGTCTCTCATTCATCTCTCTTGCTTCATGTCCCTCCACTCAGCTGTTGGCTCTAGTCTAAACATTTATATCTGCTACATGCATCAGCTTCTGTAAGGCTCACTAATGTCCCCATGCCTTTGTTTGCACTGTTTTCTCCAGAGTATTCTTTCTTTTCTTGTCTTGCTCATTTCATCAACTCAAATATCACCTTCTCTAGCAAATATTCCCATCCTAGGTGCCCTGTTGTGTGTCCTTTATATCTTGTGCATATTACATAATTGTCATCACAAGTGTCACATTTTTGAAGTAACTAAAGTCTGTTGAAGTAGCTAAAGTCTATTCTTTCATGTACCATGGAGCTACTTGAGAACAAACACTAAGTATTTTATCTATGCAATGTAAGGACTTACAAGAGTGTTTACTGAATGCCAAGTAAATGTTTCAGAAATGTTTTGATAAATAGACAAGTGGATGGGTGAAACAATATTCCTTAGAGTCACACTGTTCAACATGGTTGCCCTTAGGCAATGTGGCTACTGAGCAATGAAAATGTAGCTGCTCCAAATCTAGATGTACTATACATGTGAAATATACATTGGATTTTGGAAACTACATCTGACAAAAAAATTTTCACAAATAGTTTTTTATATTGATTACCTGTTGGCGGGATAATGGTTTAGATATATTGGCTAAATAAAAATCTGTTATTAAAATTTATTTTGATTATTTTTCCATTTTCAAGTGCTAGTAGAAAATTTAAAATTACATATATGGCTTGCATTATATTTCAATTCTACTTTAGGGAAATGGATTTAAAGATTACCAGGACTGGTTAGCAAGGCTGATTAGCATCCAAGACAAGGACACAACAGACAGCTTTGCCTAGCAGCAATCTAATTATGAATTCTAAATGGGTCCTTCACTGAAAGTTGGTATTTGTCTGGAAGACTACTCAGGAGGTAGGGGAACATACAAATAACTGTACTGTGGAATGAGAATCGGTAACATAATTTGTGAATAAAGGGGAAGATGAAGACTACCTAAGTTCATTACTCCATGAATTATGCAAATGGAAATCTGGACTCCAGGGGAGGCATGAGAGCACAAGGGCCTCAATGATAACCCAAACACTCATATAGTCATGAGCCTGTGTTTTCTGTAGTGACTGGCACATAATAGCTGTTCAATTGATAATTATGAATGAATGAATCAGAGCCAAAACAGGTCAAGAAGCCAGAAGAACTGGGTTTCTGGTAAACCAGCAGCATTTAGTTAAATTTGACATAAATTTAGCCTCAGTTAGCTGCCTGGTTTCTTTATTTCTGGTTCTTAGAGAGAATGCTGTGCTGTGAGGTCAGGTAGAAGAGCATATTCTAACACCGGGTTTATTTAGGAAACCGTGATCTAGGTTTTTAGATCTCAAATTTTCTCTCTAAACTTTTGTTTTGTTGGCTTAAGTTGTTTAAGTTTGTGCTTAGTTATTGTTTTGTTTTGTTTTATTTTGTTTCACTTAGATTTAGGGTCCAAAACCTGATATTAGATGTTTAATGGTCATGGGAACTGAACAGGAATTCTTCAATCTTATAAAACCTAACATCTACACTGCAATTTATATATGTCAATCTTAAATATCCAAGAACCAGGGAATAATCAATTAATATGTTGAGGCATTAATATGGATTTCTCAAAATCCATGCCTCAGGGGCCATGCACTTAATTCATAGAAGTGGGTGTGATATTCAGCTTTATCTGCTGATAAAAATTAAAATAAAAATAATAATAGTTTTTCATCACCTCTTGGATCTAGACTTTTAATCTATGAAACAGGTATTATTTTCATTCCCATTCTACAGATGAGGAAACAGAGGATTGAAAAGTTAGACTCAATGTGTCTGACTCCAATTCCAGCAGTATTAACTGTTATGCCATGTTACTCCTTTAACAGATTAGCAGAATCACTGCAAAACATGAACATATCAAAAGGGATAGGAAATAATAGTTAATAATCTAATGAATAATGCTAGTGTCTGCCTTTAAGTCTGGTCAAGTAAACAAATAATTGCAATACAATATTTAAGGCTATGATTTAAAAAAGTACATAAAATGCAAGATGGACTCATGGAGCAACCAATTCAATCCAGTCTGGGAATTGAAGAGGATCAGGAGTGGCTTCTTAAGAAAAGGTGAAATCTGGATCTAAGACTTGAAAGATAAGTTATTTAGGCCAAGAACTACCAAGAATACACTGTATGAAAAAGAAAGGGTGATAGAAAAGTTGGAGAGATGGGCCAAGATCAAATCATGGTGGCCCCCCAAAATTAAATAAAATGTGACAGAATAAAGGATAAGCAAAAGCATTTAAATAAAATCACATGATTAAATTTGTATTTTTAAAGGATCACTGCCTACATTGTGAAAAATAAGAGATGAGAAGACTAGAGGCAGAGCTATGATAAAGGAAACTGCTGTGTTAATCCAGGTAAGAAACTGAAGGACTAAACCATAACAATTGCTGGAAGGAAGAAGAGATATGGGTGGATCTGAATGCTACCAAGGAGATAAAATTCAACACATGGTATTGAATAAGAGATATTGTACTAGTATCTTCAATGCCAGAACACAGCAATTAAAGCAAGTCACACAATTTTTTTTTAACTTCCCAGTGCATATAAAAGTTATGTTATGTTTGCACTATACTGTAGTATGTTAAGTGTGAAACAGCATTATGTCTTTAAAAATGTCTCCTTAATTTAAAAATACTTTATTGCTAAAAATGTTAATAATCATCTGAACTTTCTGTGAGTCAGTCTTTTTACTGGCAGAGGATTTTGCCTCAATGTCAACAGATGTTGACTATTAAGGGTGGTGGATGCTGAAAGCTGGGGTAGTTGTAGCAATTTCTTAAGGGAAGACAATAACATTTGCCACATTGATTGACTCTTTTTTCACAAAAGATTTTTCTGTAGCATGTGATGCTGTTTGACAGCATTTTACCCTAGCAGAACTTTTTAAAAATTGGAATCCCCCTCTCAAACCCTACCACGACTTCATAAACTAAGTTTGTGTAATATTCTAAAACCTTTGTTATCATTTCAACAATGTTCACAGTATCTTCACAGAGAAGATTCTATCTCAGGAAACCTTTTTTTTTTTTTTGCTCATCCATAAAAACCAACTTCTTACCATTAAAGTTTGATTATGAGACTGTGGAAACTCAGTCATATCTTCAGACCCCACTTCTAATTGCAGTATTCTCACTATTTCTACCACATCTGCAGCTACTTTTCTCTACTAAAGTCTTGAGTCACTTAAAGTCATCCAGGAGGGTTGGAATCAACTTCTTCCAAACTCTGTTAATATTGATCATTTCACCTCCTACCATGAATCACAAATGTTCTTAACGGTATCTAAAATTGTGAATCCTTTCCAGAAAGTTTTCAGCTTACTTTGTCCAGATTCATAAGAGGAATCACTATCTAAGGCAGACACAGCCTTATGAAATGTATTTCTTAATAAGTGAGAAATTAAAGTTAAAATTAACCTTTGATCTTAGGCTGAATATTGTGTTAACAGGAATGAAAATGACATGAGTCCCCTTTTACATCTTCATCTGATCTCTTGGGTTGGGTGACCAGGTACATTGTCAATAATCTGTAATATTTTTAAAGGAATATATATATATATTTGAGTTGGAGTCTTACTCTGTCACCCAGACTGGAGTGCAGTGGCCGCTCCTAGCCACCACAGCCTTACCTACTGGGCTCTGGTGATCCTTCTGCCTCAGCCTTCCAAGTAGCTGGAACTACAGACGTGCACTACCACGCCCGGCTAATTTTTTGATTTATTGTAGAGATGAGGTCTTGCTGCCCAGGCGGGTCTTGAACCCACGGGCTCAGACAATCCACTCAACTCAGTCTCCCAAAGGCGCAGGATTACAGGCTGAGCCACCGAGCCCGGCTTAAAAGGAATATTTTTTTCTAAGCAGCAGGTCTTTTTGTTTTGTTTTTCAGAACCATGGTTTTATTTTTATTTTATTTTAGAATTATAGAGTACATGTGAGGATTTACTACATAAGTAAACTACGTACAGGTGAGGTTCTGGCTTCTAGTGAGCTCTCTCTCTTCCTGGTAGTGGTCATAGTACCCAATCAGTGGTTGTGTGCCCCTTATGCCCCTCCATTCCTTCATCCCTCTTTTAGCAGTGCCAGTGTCTGTTGTTCCCACCTTTGTGTTCCTGTGCCCAAAGTTTAGGGCTCACTTATGAGTGAGGACATGAAGTATTCAATTTTTTGTTTCTGTGATAGTTCACTTAGAATGATGATCTCCAGCTGCATCCATGTTACTGCAAAAGACACAATTTTGTTCTTCTTTATAACTTCTGAGCAGTAGGTCTTAACATTGGGCTTAATACATTCAATGAACATGGTGTAAACAGATGTGCTGCCTGCCATCTAGACTTTGTAGTCGATTTAGCATAATTCTTAAGGGCCCTGGAATTTTTGGAATAGTGAATTGAGCAGTGACTTTAATTTAAAGTCACCATCTGCATTAGCCTCTCTCACAAGAGAGTAAGTCCATCCTTTTTAATTTTAGAGATGTGGAGTACAATTCAGGCTTAGGTATACAAGTGGTCTTTGTATGGGTAAAGTTTTAACCTCTCTTTTCCATCAACAACCACTGGAGAGAAGAGAACCTATTCAGTAAATGATATTGAGAAAACTGACTGACCATATGCAGAAGATTGAAACAGTCCCCTACTTATCACCATACACAAAAGTCAACTCCAAATGGATCAAAGATCTAAATGTAAAACCCCAAACTTTAAGTATCAGAAAATGCAGGAGACACCCTTATGGAAATCAGAATAGGGAACCAATTCCTGATCAAAACCCCAAAAGCCCATAAGAGATAAAATAGACAAGTGGGACCTCATTAAATTGAAAAGCTTCTGCAAAGCAAAAGAAACCATCAAGAGAGTGGGAGGACAGCCCATAGAATGGGAAAAAATATTTGCCAACTGTGTATCTGACAAAGGTCTAGCATCTAGAATCAACAAGGAACTCAAACGTGCTGAAAAGAAAAAAACAAGCAGCCCAATTAAAAAGTGGGCAAAAGACATGAATAGCCACTTCTCAAAAGAAGACATATTAGCAGCCAACAGACACATGAAAATATGCTCAGCATCACTAATCCGAGAAATTCAAATCAAAAGTACATTGAGATATAGCCCATCCTTTGAAGTTTTGAAACCAGGCATTGACTTCTCCTTTCCAGCTATGAAAGTCCTAGATGGCATCTTATTTTAATAGAAGGCAGTTTCATCAACACTGAAAATCTGTTTTTTACTCTATTTACCTTCATCAATTATCTTAGCTGGATCTTCTGAATAACTAGAATACTAGTTAATTTTATCTTAGAAGATTAGTTAGGATTATCTTAGCTAAGTCTTCTGAATAACTAGAAGCAGAGGTTTCTACATCAGCACTTGCTGTTTCACCTTGTACTTTCATGTTATAGAGACGTTTTCTTTCTTTAAACCTTGTGAACTGACCTCTGCTAATTTCCAACTTGTCCTCTGCAGCTTTCTTGTCTCTCTCAACCTTTATAGAATTGAAGAGAGTTAGGGTGTTTCTCTGGATTAGGGTTTGGTCTGAGGGAATGCTGTATCTGGTATGATCTTCTCTCCAGATAAACTAGAATGTTCTCCATATCCACATTAAGACCATTTCCCTTTCTTAACATTCATGGGTTCCCTGCAGCAGTACTCTTAATTTCCTTCAAGAACTTTCCTATGCATTCGCAACTTGGCTAGCTGTTTGGTGCAAGAGGCCTAGCTTTTAGCTTATCTTGCATTTCGACATACCTTTCTCAACTAAGCTTAATCATCTCTTGCTTTTGAAAAACATGTGACTCTTCCTTTTGCTTGAACATTTAGAAGGCATCCTAGGGTCATTAATTGGTCTAGTTTCAATATTGCTGTCTCAGGTAGTAGGGAGGCCTGAGGAGAGGAAGAGAGATGGGAGAATAGCAAGTAGGTGGAGCGGTCAAAACACATACACAATTCATAGATTAAGTTCATCATCTTATAGGGGCACAGTTTGTGGCATGCAAAAACAATTACAACAGTAAAATCAAAGACCACTAATCTCAGATCACCATAAAAGATATGATAATTATGAAAAAGTTTGTACTACTATGAAAATTGCCAAAATGTAACATAGAAACATGAAGTGAGCACATGCTGCTAGGAAAATGGCACCTATAGGTTGCTGGGTGCAAAATTGCCACAAACTTGCTATTTGTAAAAAAAAAAAATGCAGTATCTGCAAAATCAAATAAAGTAAAGCACAATAAAATTAAGTATAGCCTGTATTTAGGTATAAGTAATAAAGGAGAAAAAGATGTCTTAGATGATGCCAATATTTCATCCTGGGAAGTTGGGTATATGGTGATGTCATTAACCAATACAACAAACACAGTAGGAACAATCTGAAAAAAGAAAGTGATGAGCATTTTTTCCTGCCTTGCTGAGTTTAAGGTTCCTTAGTAGTATCCAAGAAGAGAGAGAACCAATGATCAATTAGATGAATAGTTCTTAAATATAGAAAATGCATCTTGTCTGGAGATACATAGATTTGGAGCTATCATAAAAGGAACAAATGCTTAAGGTTATCCAAAGAGGAAAATTAAGAAGAAGGGATATCTAGAAAGATACTTTCTCCAGATTTGCTGTACATACAGTAGCATTTTTAAATACTGTATTATAATTTACAAAATACTTACATAAATTCTGATTCATTTGATTCACAACAATTTCTTGAGGAAATTTTTGAGCTGTTTTTCTAACATTACAGATCAGAAAACTGGGGTTAGCAAATACAGTGTAAGCAGAGGCTTGAAAAGTTTGCCCAACTAATAGGTTGTAGAGCCTAATCTAAGTTACAATTTTCAGACTCCAAATGGAGTCTCTTTTCACTAATCCAAATTGTTATTGCCAATATTTGGTACAAACTCCAAGTCAGAAAGAGTATGAATTTTGGCTTGAGGTCATGGAGCTAAAACATGCAAATGAGCTTAGCATTTATCTGCCACTAGCAAAATGTGGAGATTTGGGGCTATCTATGGGTATTGAAGATATCTGCTTAGACTTTTAACCTCATCTATCAATACTAAAAACTTAAATTATATCTGCAACCAGGCTTCCTTTCAAAGGACTAGGTCAGGCTGAAAAAGAGCCAAAATTATCAACCTTCCAGGCTTTGTGACATGAAAGCTTTCAGATCTTTTCCAACCAAGTCCAATAAAAGGATTTTAAGCCTTTGAGGCTGAAAACAAACGTGACATTCTGCTGCATTCAATAATTATTTGCTTCTGAGCATTTGTTTGCCATTATTTTCTGTGACCCTTTTGTAGGATTTGTGCTGAGATTTCCCATATTGACAGGCCAAAATGAATTCATTGTAAATTCTTTTGGTGTATGATTAATATTTTTCTGAATAATATTCAGAATAAGATAGAATAAAGTTAGGGATAGAAAAATAGAGAAGTTGTATTCAATTAATCATATTTTGTCCATATGAAGTTGAAAGTCCAAGATTACTAAAAATTGTACATGATAACTATACCAGTTAGAAAAAGAATAAATTAGAAATATTTTTTTGATGGCCTGGACTTCTTTCATTCAAAAAAATAAAAATATAACTAGAACAATGTTTTTAATGCATGAAGTTTCTGAGTTTACCTTATGGGAAGGTGGGTTACAAAGTATTAGAAAATTAAAAAGTAATTTTGGTTGAGTTTATATTGTAATTAATATTCAGATATGTTCTAGTTAACAACGTTATTTTTAATTTTTGTTATTTTTAAAAATGTAGGGTACAATTCAGAGTTAAGTACACAAATGTTCATTATGCAGGTACCCTTATTGATGAGGTGTGCCCCCCACAACAAAATCCCACTGCTGCCAATCCCCCACCCCAGCAAATTCCCACTACAAACTATCCTTTTCTTATACTATTACGATAATTGTTCAAGGTTCATTTATGAGTGAAAACATGTGATACTCAGCTCTTTGTTTCTGTGATAGATGACTCAGTATTATAGACTTTAAGTTCATCCAAGTTGCTGTAATTTTGTCCTTTTTTAGTATCACAAACTTGACTGAGCAACTTATCTCTACTTTAGAATTTTTCTCTCCCTTATTCTAAAAACAATTCCAACAACAAGATGCAGGATCAGGTAGCTTTTGCTGCATAATAAATCACCCCCAAGACATTAAAATAACAACCACTTATTTAAGTCAAAATTCTGTGGGCTACCTGTGTCATTCTTCTGATCTGGACCAGTTTGGCTGGATCTCTCC
This sequence comes from Carlito syrichta, assembly GCF_000164805.1. Lineage (NCBI taxonomy): Eukaryota > Metazoa > Chordata > Mammalia > Primates > Tarsiidae > Carlito > Carlito syrichta. Next base: position 100,896 of record NW_007247697.1, on the reverse strand, counting down.
TGGGTTCTTCATGAGTTTACATTTAGCTATTTGATCTGCTGTTGACTCTATGACCTAGCATCTTTCACTCACATGTCTGGAAAATGACAGGCTATCATCCAGGATATTGGGGGGTTACTGGGACACCTGTTTCTCATCCTCAGAGAAGCTTAGACTTCTACACATAGTGACCATGGTGTTCCAAGAATATCAAGAAAGAAGAGACTTCACTGCTTACACGCTTTTCAAGCCTCTGCATACACTGTATTTGCTAATGTCCCATTGACTAAAGCAAGTACATGGCAAAGTCTAGACTCCAGGGATGGGAAAACAGATGCCACCTTCTTGATAGGAGTGCAAAGTCAAATTGGAAAGAAATGGAAGTAAGTTTTAGCTGTTGTTTTTTTTTTAGTCTACCATTACAGCAAAGGCAAGTGTAGTCGCTCTACAATTCAGTTACCAAAGAAAAAGACACAGAAAATGTTGCATCAAGTCTCAGCAGCTAAACTCAACCACCTACCATCATTGAAAAATAAAGAAATGGGAATTTTTATTAATGCTCCAAATCTGGATAGAAGAACATTAAATGTATATCCTTCTCTTGTTCCTCTTCCTGAGATGTAATGAAATGTACAGAATGTTGAAAAATGGTTTTGACTTTCTCTTACAAAATGACAGTTCTACTTCTGCTCCCAAATGAGGAATAATATGAAAATGTAAAACATTTCAGAAAAGAGAACAAAGCCCAGATGTTCAAACAAAGATTAAACATTTCCTCTCCTCCTGTGTTTTCCCTTTCTTTCCCCTAGTAACCAGTAAGTTGGAAAATACAATAATGTTAGAATAGAGTCAAAAAGTCACCCATTCTATATAGCAGCAAATTGAATGTATAGACAAAGTCACCCAAGCGTAATCAAAATCCTAAGAAGCAATACAGAAACCATTAGAAAAAAAGAGAAAATATAAATAGAGACAGAGAGAGAAAGATTATAAGAACAAGGATATAGACTAGAAATTTAAAGGTGAATGATAAAACATTCAAATAACATATAAAAGAAATTCAAGCTAAAACATTGAAAGCAATAAATAATAATAATAAATCAATTTCAAAGAACAATGAACTCAACATCACTGGAAAGCTAATTATTGTCACAAAGGCAAAGCTTGAGACAATCACAGGAATTACACATGGAAAAAGAGATAACAAAATTTAGAAAGAAATTAATAAATGAGAAAAACAAAGATGATGCAATTAAGGATTAATTGCTATCTACAAAGTTAAAAGTCCAATAAATGAAAGCAAATCATTATTCACTGATATAATAAAAGAAAGATTTTCTGAAATTACAAAAGAATCTTCCAGACTTCCAGCAAGATGGCGATGGGGCAGCTCGGTCTGTGAGACTCTCCACCAAGGAGAACACAAAGAGACTCTGGTTCTCTCCCCAGAGGCTGTAGATGCCATCGTTGGCAGCCTGCTCTTCACACGGAGCTCAGTAGTAGACTTCACTGAGGCATCACCATGGTCTGGGCAGCTACTGTGGCTGCCACCACCGCCACTGCTGCCACCGCCTCCTCCAAGGAAGACATTCCACATCGCACTGCCTATGCCTGCGGTGAGCTGCCGCCACTGTTGCTGCTGCTGCTGCTGCCACCACTGAGGCAGTCATTCCACATCTCACCGTCAGTGCCTGAGGCGAGCTGCAGCCGCCGTTGCCAAGGCAGCCATTACACATCACACGGCCTGTGCCTGAGGCAATCCACGACTTCAGACCTTGAAGCCCCTGTGAGCAAGATCTGCTGAGGTCTACTACCACTGAGATGTCCTGCCAGGCTGTGGGTCTCCTCCCATGTGCCTTGAAGCAACATCTCCCACCCCTTTGAGGCGGGCTAGCAGCTGTGATAAAGACCATCTGGAGCAAAGGATAACACCACCTGCTGGCAATTCAAGGTAACAACAGCAAAAGGGGAAAAATGGAAGCCTGACAGACAAAGGCCAGATCTGACTGGTGAATGGGACAGTCGTGAACTGAGTGATGATCTGAACTGCCCTTCACAACTGGCCAGGGGCAACTGATCCTAACTGATCAAACTTACCAGCCTGAAAAGACAGCTAGCAATCAGAGCTGAAAGGACATTCGACTTAAACAAAAAGTCTCAGAGTGTACGCGATTGGTTCTGTTAGTCTACTGACTTGATTCCTTACCTCCTGTTTTGTCCCCCACCTTTTTTTCCTCCTTCTTTTTCCTTCTTTTCTTCTCTCTGTAAACCATATCTTTATATAGAGGAATAGTACACCAATAAGGAGGCTGGTAAGCTTGTATATTAGTAACATCATGTTTTCATTTTTTTTTTTTTTTTGTATGGGAGTTTGTTAGTTTGTAGCCATGGTCTATTGTTTTTATATGTTTCAATTTTTGTCTCTTTCTCCATTTGTTGGTACACTCGTCTGTTTACCCCCTTACTCCTCTCTCTCTCCACTCCTCTCTTCCCTCCATTGCCTGCTCCATTCTCTTCCCTCTGTTAACGGCATTTTATTTCAGGGAGTAAATCTACAGCCCCACTGCACAGACAAATTCCAAGGCAGTGGGAATTGGGTTTCAGATTATTTATACACCTGTTGGCAGATACCAGGACCTGCAGATAGATTTTGAATCACAGCTCCCCACTTAAGTAAATCTCAAAAGTGCAAAAAGGACCACCCCCAACCTATAGTGCAACTCCAGAATTGAACAAAGTAAGAGGACATACATAAGGAAGAATATGAGATTGAACAAACAGAAGTAAAAACAACCCCTCCACCCCTGAATAACAGAAATAAAGAAGACAGTGATGTGGAGGGAAGGAAAATGTAGGGAAGGGAAAACAACGGCAAAAACCAAAAAAAAAAAAAAACCGCACAAATGAAGAAAAACCAAAAGAAGAATATAGGTCTCACACAGACCCCTGGGAGGTCAGACACTGAAAAAACAGACTTCGGAACACAAACAATGAAGAGCTCCCAGAATGACTGGTCACATGAAAAAAACCCAGACATCAAGACATTAATAGAGAGAATTTAAAAAATCGAGGAGAGACAAGAGGAAAATAGGAAGGAGCTGATATCAGAAATAACAGCAGTAAAGAATACTGTGATGGAAATAAATAACAAACTAATAAGCATAGAAAGCAGAATTAGCCAAGCAGAAGAATCTCAGAGCTCGAAGACCAAAACACAGAACTAACCCAAACTGTAAAAAACATGGAAAAGAAGCTCAAAAGGACTGAATAAAACCTTCAATAAATGAATGATTACTTCCAGAGACCGAACTTAAGAGTAATTGGCCTTTCTGAGGCAGAGAGAGAGTCAGAGGCCACACTGGAACAAACATTTCATGAAATCATTCAAGAAAGCTTCTCTCATCTCATCTGTGATGCAAAAATTCAAACACAAGAGATTCAGAGAACCCCTGCAAGACAACAATTGAGAAGACCAACTCCTAGACACATAGTGATTCACCTAAACAAAGTTGGTATAAAAGAAAAAAACCCTAAAGGCAACAAGAGAAAAAGGTCAGATGACCGACCAGGGAAGATCAATTAGAATAGCAGCAAATTTATTTATGGAAACCCTCCAGACTAGGAGAGTTTGGAGCCCTATCTTCAAAGCTCTAAAAGATAAACAATTTCAACTGAGAATAACCTACCCATCCAAGCTAAGTTTCATCAGTGAGGGAGAATTGAAATCTTTCCCAGATATCCAATCCCTAAGAACCTATGCTGCCACCAGACCACCTCTACCAGAAACATTTAAGAAAGTATTGAACACAGAAGAAAAGGAAAAAAGAACAACAACGTTCTTCACAAGAGTACAGGCAAAAGATTAAAAATACATATGAACCAATTCCAGAACCAAAAGAAAGATAACACACAAACAGAAAGAACAACAACTCTGTAAGAACATTATGATAGGGATCAACTCTCACATTTCAATAATTAGCTGGAATGTGAACAGACTAAATGCACCACTGAAAAGACATAGAATGGCAAAATGGATAAAATTTCACCAGGCAACAATCTATTGCCTTCAAGACACTCACCTCACTAGAAAGGGCACTCATAGACACAAAGGAAGAAGATAGGAAACAAATTTTCAGGCAAACAGAACACAAAAGAAAGGAGGAGTCGTGATATTAATCTCAGACAAAATACCCTTTAACCTATCAAAAATCAAAAAAGATACAGAAGACCACTACATAATGATAAAAGGTTCAATCCATCAACAAGAAATATCCTTCCTAAACATATATGTACTCAACATAGGAGTGCCAACTTTCATAAAGCAGCTTCTGGGTAAACTAAAAAAAGATATTGACTCCAACACCATCAGAGCTGGGGACTTCAATACCCCACTCACAACCACAGACAGATCATCAAGACAAAAAATCAGCAACAAGATTCGAAACCTCAATGTGACTCTTGACCAAATGGACTTCATTGATACCTACAGAACACACCATCCAAAGACCACAGAATATACATTCTACTCATCACCACATGGAACGTACTCTAAGATAGACCACATACTTGGCCATAAATCAAGTATAAGCAAATTTAAAAGGACCAAAATTTTACCATGTACCTTCTCGGACCACAGTGGAATAAAAATAAATATCAACATCCATAAGGTCCCCCCAAAACCCACAAAGGCATGGACACTAAACAGCATGATGCTAAACAACTCCTGGGTCAACGATGAAATCAAAACAGAGATTAAAAGATACCTGGAA
>NW_007247697.1:80081-95981 GCF_000164805.1 Carlito syrichta | reverse complement strand
ATACAAAAAATCAATGAAACAAAAAGCTGGTTCTTCGAAAGGATAAACAAGATTGATGGTGCCCTAGCTAGACTGACCAAGAAAAAATGAAAAAAAAAAAAACCAAATAAGCAAAGTCTCAGGATATAAAATAAATATTCAAAAGACAATTGCATTTCTTTACACCAATAATAAACAAACAGAAACTCAAATAAAAAGCACAATTCCATTCACAATAGCCACACAAAAAAAAAATGAAATACCTTGGCATCTTCCTAACCAAAGATGTGAAAAACCTTTACAATGAAAACTACAAAACACTGCTCAAAGAAATCAAAAAAGACATAAACAAGTGGAAAAATATCCCATGCTCATTAATTGGAAGAATCAACCTTGTGAAGATGTCCATCCTACCTAAGGCAATCTACAGATTTAATGCAATACCCATCAAATTACCAACAACGTTCTTCTCAGACCTAGAAAAAATAATACAGGAATTCATATGGAAACACAAACGACCAAGAATAGCCAGAACAATCCTCAACCAAAAAAATAAAGCAGGTGGTATCACATTACCAGACTTCAAACTTTACTATAAAGCTACGATAATCAAAACAGCTTGGTATTGGTACAAAAACAGGCATAAAGACCAATGGAATCGAATTGAGATTCCAGAAGCTAAACCTCAATTTCTCAACCAACTCATCTTCAACAAAGCCTCCACCACCTAACACTGGGGAGAGGAGAACCTATTCAGTAAATGGTGCTGGGAAAACTGGTTGACCACATGCAGAAGACTCACACAAGACCCCTATCTGTCCCCATACACAAAAATTAACTCTAAATGGATCGAGACCTAAATGTAAAACCTCAAACCATAAGAACTTTAGAAAATGCAAGACACACCCTTATGGAAATTGGAACTGGCATCCAATTCCTGAACAAAACCCAAAACACACGGGCCATAAGAGATAAGATAGACAAGTGGGACCTCATTAAACTGACAAGCTTCTGCAAAGACAAAGAAACCATCAAGAAAGCAGGGAGACAGCCCACAGACTGGGAAAAAGTATTTGTCAACTTCAAGTCCGACAAAGGCTTAACATCTTGGATCTACAAGGAACTCAAACATGCTGAAAAGAAAAAAACAAACAACACCATTATAAAGTGGGCAAAAGATATGAACAGACACTTCACAAAGGAAGACATCCGAGCAGCCAACAGACACATGAAGAAATGCTCAACCTCACTAATCATCAGGGAGATGCAAATCAAAACCACACTGAGATACCACCTAACTCCAGTCAGAATGGCAATTATCAATAACTCAAAAAATAACAGCTGTTGGAGAGGGTGTGGTGAAAAGGGAACACTCTTACACTATTGGTGGGAGTACAACTGCTGCAACCTCTGTGGAAAACAGTGTGGCGATTCCTAAAAGCTCTAAATATCAACCTCCCATATGACCCTGCAATCCCCCTACTGCGAATATACCCTGAAGAACTCAGATCACTCTACCAAAAAGATACCTGCACATGTATGTTTTTCGCAGCATTGTTCACAATAGCAAGAACCTGGAATCAACCATACTGTCCATCAAAAGAGGACTGGATTTAAAAAATGTGGTACATATACACGATGGAATACTACGCAGCCATAAAAAAGAACAAAATCATGAATTTCGCAGCAACTTGGATGGAACTAGAGTCAATAATACTGGGTGACCTCTCACAGAAACAAAGATCTGAGTATCACATGTTCTCACTCATATAGCGGACCTTGAACATCCACCATAATACTATAAAAAAAAAGACTAACAGTAGTGGGAAACTATGGGGGGGGAGGAGGTGGGACTAACGGTAGTCAATATCTGTCTGGGGACGGGGAGACACCCCTTATCAACAAGGGTGCTTTATCGAAGCATATTTGTATACCTAACCCAAACTGTACCCCACAATATCAAAATAAAACATATTGATATAAAAAAAATTAATAAATAAATAAATAAATAAAAATAAAATAAAAAAGACTCTTCCACTGAAAAAATAAAAGCAATGCATACTAGAAATTACAATACCTATGTGTGTGTGTGTGGTAGTTAAGATTTTATACTTCAAGAATGAATAAGGAAAAAGTTCCGTGAACATCTAAAAATTAAAGCAAATAATTTACCAGGGAAAAATCAGTTTGGCCTTAAACTTTTCCATAGGAATATTCTATGCCAGGAGACAACAGAGAACGATCTACAAAATTCTCCGGGAAAAAAGTGAGATACAAGAATATTATATTCTGCTTAAATAATATTCAAGTCTGAAAGCAAGTTCTTTTATTCAAATATAAAAGAACTTGGGAATACACAATTCATGAACCTCTCAGAAAACTACTTAACAAATATATCTACCTAAAAGAACCACTTTTTTTTTTTTTTTTGAGTCCGGTTCTCACACTATTACCCAGGCTAGAGTGCAGTGGCACGCTCACAGCCACTGCAGCCTTGACCTGCTAGGCTCAGGCAATCCTTTTGCCTCAGCCTTCCAAGTAGCTAGAACCACAGGCATGCACCACCACGCCCAGCAAATTTTCTGATTTATTGTAGAGATGAGGTTTCACCAAGTTGCCCAGGCTAATCTCGAACCCCTGGGCTCTGGCAATCGTCTCACCTTGGCCTCCCAAGGTGCTGGGATTGCAGACTTGAACCACTGCTAGGAAGACTATCTGCTTTTGATGCAGATATACATACATATGATTGTATGTAAGCATATGTGTGTGTGCATAGATAGATAGATAGATAGATAGATAGATAGATAGATAGATGTCTATGTATGTATGTATGGTATACATCAACATATATGAAGTTTTATGATTCTTTTACATTTCAATTCAGTTTGATTTTCTTACTTGTAATTGATTTGAATTTTATATAATGTGTTTTAAAATAACATCTATAACAAGATTTTATTTTTGTAAAAGTATTTATATCTCTTTGTATTTCTTCTCTATGTATATGTGAATAAAATCATGTCTGTAATGATGTTCATTAAATGTTAATGATGTTGGGTTTTGAGTGGTAGAAGTGATTAAATTTTTTTAAATTTTTAAAATATTACTTACGCTACATTGTTGAACTCATAGCATGAATAAACATCAATTTTATAAACAATATGCAGTGTTTTTTATTGAAACAAAAACAATAAAAATGGGAAGTAAACGCATCAAAATTGTCAACAGTGTTTTATTTTCACTGGTGGGAAAATGAATGATTATTATATTACACTTTTTTTTGTACATTTTCTGTATTTTTTCATTTTGGAAATTTAATTTTTGTTTTAATTTGGAGATAAAATGAATATGAATAACAAAAACTAATGCCCATTGATTAAAAAAAAATTTTTGTCTTCCGTTGTAGATCACACTTCCAACAAGAACTCAAGTTCAATTTTTAGAATGTCCTTCTTCCCTTTTTATACCAGATACAAAAATTTGTGAGTGAATGCCTGACTAAGTCTCTCTAAAAATTAAACAATTGTCTGGAAAAAAGTCTGCTAAGCATTTGAAATATGTTCATGGTACAATCTGGTTAATATGAAAAAACAATGTTTATTTAGCTCTAAACTCTATGAAAGAGGTACTTGATTCAAAGCTATGAATGGTGAATTGAATGTGGCATATCATAGGAAGGGGTAGATAGATAGTTATTGAAAATAGGAAGAAAAATATCAGAAAACTGCATAAGGTTTATCAAGTAATCAGATGTCTGTGGTTACTATAGTGAAATCATATGCACCTTTGGCAAGGTGCTAGAAGGGAAGAACTATGAAAAAGAACAACAATAACCACAATCCAACACTAATTGTTCTGCTATGGAACTGCAAGCCATAGTCAATAAGTAAGACTTGGAATGAAAATAAAATCAATTAATATCAGGAAAGAGAGAAAAAGTAATCTGGTTAGTAGGCTGGCATTTAAACCTTCTCAGTTATTTCCTCCCGCCTATCTCTGTCTCCTTCATGGTTGAAAGTCCTTCTAGAGAATCATGGAGTTTAGGAAGCAGAAATGCAAGTTCAATCAAGCTCAGAGACTAAGTTTATGAGTCAAGGAGTGCTCGGGAGATTTTTGAGAAAGTCAGGAAGCTCCAAGCAAGTCTTGCATGAGGCAATAAAAATACCATTACAGTGAGAAGCTCCAATACACACTACAAAAATGCCTCTGTATTGTCAAAAGAAATCAAAATAGCACTCTATCCTTCATTCTATCTGGTAATAAGTGAGAAACTATGCCCTAATATATGTTCTCTTCCAAGGCAGATGTTTTATGTAGATGGGCTCACATAATCCTCTGAGACGATAAGCATTACTAATCCAATTTCATAGAAAAATTAGAAAATGTACAGAAAAACTAAGCAGCATGTCCAAGGCTATACAAACAGAATCATACTCTTTCTACCACCTAACATTAGAAATCAGTTTCACTTTATTATAAGCAGGAAATTTAGTTTATTTTATAATTTGATATAACTAGAAAGGCTTAGGGTGAAAACCTGGAGAAAAGCCAGGCGTTCTTTGTATTATAATTAATCTGGACTTGATTTCAATTTTTAAGTGGAGTTGTTTAATTGATGATTCAAAAATAATTAAATTGTGGTTGTGAAAAAATGTTAATTTAGCCAAATCAGGGGCAGATCATGATTATAAGGGAATGATGTTGATGAAATGACTTTTTGTAATTGAAAATAATCTTGGTGAGATCTAGACCAATTTTCACAAAAGGACTTTAAATACATCTAATGTTTGTTATAATGGAGTTAAGTATCAACACATTCCCTTTAACTTCTTCCAGATAGTCTATTTAAAAAACACATTTTCAAATGAAAAAAGATTTATTGTACAGTCAAGCTATAAATGACCACACATATTGGTCAAATCTACCATGGAAATACTAGAAATATTTCTGAAAATCACTCTTTTCTGTAGTCATGAAAACAATCCATCTACAAAAAGAATGTTTCTAAGGCACCATCACATTCAAAAGCAGGAGTTTTAAAAATTATTTTTGAATATTTCATATTTTAAAACATGTTTTAGGTATCTCCATAGTTAATAGTGATTCCACTTTGCTCGGGTGTAGTACATTATATCTGGATGTCCTTTTTACTATTATTTTAAATTGGGGATCCTTTGCTTGGTCATTTAACTACAGTCTTGCCTCATATCCTTCATATTCAGTTCTGCCCGGTGAGGCTCAATCACAAGGAGACTGTGATATGAAATTAAAAGAACTGGGCTTGAGTTTTAAATAGAACTGATTAGAAGTGAAATCAACAGACATATAAAAGTTCCATGGGGCAAGGACTTCTTGGTACCATGATCTTAGTGCCTAAAAGAGTGAGTAGGTAGGTATTCAATCAGTATTTGTTAAAAGTAAAAAATAATAATACTTTAATAATCTCATAGAAATATTAAAATTAAATGAGGAATATGTTTTAATTAGCAAACTTTTTTAGAGCACTTTTAGGGTCACAGTAAATTTGAACAGAGAGTACAAAGTTCCCATATACCTTCTGTCTCCAAACAAGCACATCTCCCACTTTTGACAGCTGGCACTACAATAGTACGTTAGTTACATTCAGTGTGCCTGCACTGTTACATCATAACTAACCAAAGTCCATAGTTTACATTAGGATTCATGCTTATGTTGTACATTCTATGGGTTTTAATAAATGCATAATGACATCGTTTTGCCACTGTAGTATTGTATAGAATAGTTTCACTATTCTAAAATTCCTCTGTGTTTCTAGTATTTATCCCTAACCCCTGGCAACCACTGATCTTTTTATTGTCTCAGTAGTTTTTCCTTTTCCAGAATGTCATATAGTTGGAGTCATTCAGTGATGTAGCATTTTTAAAATTAACTTCTTGGCTGGGCACGGTGCCTCAGCCTGTAATCCCAGCACTTTGAGAGGCCAAGGCGAGAGGATTGCCTGAGCCTGGGAGTTTGAGACCAGCCTGGACAACTTGGTGAGACCTCTTCCCTACAATAAATCAAGAAAAATTAGCCAGGCATGGTAGCACACAACTGTAGCTCCAGCTACTTGGAAGGCTGAGGTGGAAGGGTCACCTAAGCCCATCAGGTTGAGGCTTCAGTGGCCAGGAACGTGCCACTGTACTCCAACCTGGGTGGCAGAGTGAGATTCCAGCTCAATAAATAAATAAATAAATAAATAAATAAATGGACTTCTTTCATTTAATGGGTGACAGAGTGAGATTCTAACTCATAAATAAATAAATAAATTGACTTTCACTTCATAATATACTTTTAAGTTTCTTCCATGTCTTTTCATGGCCTAATAGTTATCTCCTTTCCTTTCTGTACAGAATATTCTATTGTCTGGATATATCACACAGTTTATCTAAGTGAAATACTTCGAAAATATAAAAGATAATCTAGTTATTACAAATACTATGATTTTGAAGTTACATTTCAACATCGTCAGTTTGACCATATCTCAACTCTTGGCTTTTGGGTCACTGAGATCTATTGATTTCTCTCTTTTGCAACAAGAAAAAGTTACAAAAATTTGTTAGAAACGTTGGGTGAGGCATGTCCAAATATCACACCACAAAGCAGTCATCTTATAACTGTTGCTTATAGAGTACTAATGTGAGTTGACCCAGAGGTCAAAGAGTCACACATCTTTTCATTAAGAGAACATGTTTAAGAACTTCAAGAGAAATAAGTGTTTCTCTTTTCTCACCTCTGGAGATCAATTCAGTATCAAAATGAGCCCTCATACTGAAAATCTGAAAAGGGAAAAATGAAGTGTCAACTTAGGTTTCCTGTAATATGGGTCCAAGACAAAGATTATTTATCCTGAATTAGCACCAAGCTCAGATTTTGAGCCTAGAGCAACACCAGCTTCCCCATAATCTTCCAAGCCAAGGATAACTGAACTTGAGGTAAGGGCTCCTCCTTCCCAGAGGGTAGAAGAGAATCATACTGTCTCCAGACATTGGAATGAGAGGTTTAATCCACTTTGCTAACTCACCCTATGACATTTTTCTCTTGCAGAATTCTAAAGGGTGAAGTTGCAAATTCTCATTTCTTTTTATTTTTTAGCATGCTAAAAACCACTTGATAAATTAAATGTAATCTATAGCTGGCAAGCAAGTCATCAGTATCTCTTATAGGAATAAGGGACTAGAGTTCCTCTCCTTGAAAGCATGATTTGTGCTTTTCAAAATTTTATTATTATCAAGTTTAAGTAAAAAAATTAAGAAAAGTTCAAGAAAGAAAAAAAAACTCATAGAAATTAAAAACATGATATCTCCATGTGCTCTCCAGATCATTTTTTCCCCAGGCACCAATTCAGCCCACTTAACCAAATTATTATAGCAACTTGCTCTCTTGTTGATATTCAAGGTTGCAGGCTCCAAAGGACACTGCTTTTATTTGGAGAGGAGGCTATATTTTGTAGGTGAGCATAGATGCTCCTTAACTTATGATGAGGTTATATCCTGATAAACCCATTGTTAGCAGGGAAAAAACCCATAAGTTGAAAATACATTTAATAATCAAAAAAATCCATTTTAAAGTTGAAAAATCATAAGTTGAATCATAGTAAGTCCAGATCCTCCTCAACTTACAAAAAAGTCATTGTAAAATCTAAAAATCCTAAATTGAACAATTATAAGTCAGGGAACATCTATATTTAGAAGAGTAATTTGTGTAATTTCAATTTTGGATGTTTTAACTCTATGTTGACAAGTGCATCTACTAAAAATGAAAACTATGAATAATGTTGATAGTGATACTTATGGTCTGTCCCAAGAAAGAAGCAGTTGTAATCATTTTTAAAAGCAGAGACAGACACTTGTGTTCTTTTATACTTTTGTTTTTGAACTACAGTTTTATTCATTCATTTCTTCATCTAGTTTTCTAAAAACTTACCAGAACTTTGGCACATAAGGCAGGAGAATGCAGTAATACTTTCAACTTTGGTTCAATTATCTTGGGTGAACCATGATTCCTAAAAGGCTTTATTCTTTGATAGCAATCATGTGTCAAAACATTTGGGATACAATTCTCTATAGAAAAATTTACCACATCAACAAATTTATTGCTTTATGTGAGGACTACCTCAGATGAGTCCATTAATCCTAATTTTTAAAAAATTGTCTGAAAAGAAAAAGTAAAATTGATTTATCTTATTCTCAACATCCTTAATTTTAATGTCTACTATTAACTAATTCTGAATCTATTTCAAACATAATATTCTAAAATTTCTGTGCCAAGCAAATATAGAATAAACTAGAATTTTAGAGCAGTAAAATTTCTGTGAGTTGATTATTCCTGGTGAACAAATGTTAACTTTATTCTTGCTATTTTTCAACTCTGCTGCAGTATCATAAACCCATTCTACTCTTTACATTACTCTTGAATACTACAAAACACATTTACTTGGTTCTAGTTCTGCTCAATACTAAACAGAAATATTTGTGATGATGCCTATATTGGAAATGATTGTTGGAACTAATATTAAGTCATTAAGGTATAGGTCCAATGAAAGCAATTTGATGGTATTTCTTTATATATAAAGAAAGGAATTTTCTGTGATAAACTTGTATTATTTAGGGATTTTTATCTACTAAAGTTTCTGGTATTGTTTCTTATCACTATTTTTACTTTATTTAATAACTGCATAGTCCATTTGCATTTTGCCTGACCTAAAATGTGCCTTATCAACAATTTATCTCTACAGTAAATGCTAAAGGTCTTAGCCAATAATTTAAAACCAAAAAAGATGAAAGGGCAAAAGATTGTGAATAAATTTAAAAGATGCTAGATCACTGGAGTTTCTTGTTTGTATAACAAGGGTTTTCTTAAACAAGAATCAGACATGAGTTTACTGACCTTGTTTTCATTTAATAATTTATTGTGCATATATCTGAGAACTACCAGAAGCTTCATAAATCAGAATCCCTTTTCAATAGGTTATCTTTTATAGGAAAAGAGAGTTTAATAAGAAGTGATTACTTCTATGAATATGCTAAGCAAACATTAAGAAGGTGAAAGATCATCATTTTCATGATTAATGTCACTAGGTCTTATAATCTACCTCAGATAGTTTAATTTCTCTTTTTTCTAATTTTCTGACTCATAGTAAAGTGGGTACCTGATCCTAATCCAGGTGAAGCGAGGTTCAATGAAAGGCCCCAAACTTCATGTATACCTAAACCACTCATTTACCCAATCCTGACTTGTACCCTACAACTTTAAAGTAAAACAAAAAATAAAAAAAGAAACAAAAAAAGTAATAAAGTCGGTTAGGAAAAAATTAGATAAGTAATTCTCAGAGTACAGACAACAAAACTTAAAAGGAAAGGAGTACAAAACAATTCTTAAATTAAAGAGATTAATTTTGCCAAAATAATCTCAGAGGCCAAGAATGATCTCCTTCTGTTCTAAGATGTGTAGCTCATTGGGTATGTTTTCATTGCTGAAGAAGAAGAAAATTAAAAAGTAAAGTGTCACTTGAAGAATTTGGAGCCACCTAAAATCTTTTTCTTCTCCCTCAAAAGCCTGAAGAACTTGGCTCAGAAACCACTCTATCACTGTAAAAAATAAATGAGAGGATTGTGCATAATACCAGAGAAATCCAAGTTAGTGGTATATTGAGAGGGATCTGTTTTCCTATCCCCAGAAAATTGAATTAAGACATGGACTACAGAGAATGCTTTAAGAATAACTCTGCTCATTATAGATGCTTTTGGAGGAAGAATCCAAAGTGCTCCAAATCCCAAGGGTTGCTCTGCAAAAATGAGTGGCTTTTTTTTTTTTTTTTTTTTTTTTTTTGAGTTGGAGTCTCACTCTGTTGCACAGACTGGAGTGCAGTGGCTGCTCCTGGGCACCGCAGCCTCGACCTGCTGGGCTCCGGCGATCCTTCCACCTCAGCCTTCTGAGTAGCCGGAATTACAGGCATGTGCTACCATGCCCTGCTGATTTTTTTATTTATTGTAGAGATGAGGTCTACACTGCCCAGGCGGGTCTCAAACCGCAGGCTCAGGCAATCCACTCACCTCAGCCTCCCAAAGGCGCGGGATTACAGGCTGAGCCACCGAGCCCGGCTAATGAATGGCCTTTGAATTGACATCTATACTAGTCAACTTATAACAAACCATAGCACAAATCCCACAGCAACTCTGTTGGGCAGAATATTTTTATATTAGAAAGGATCAAGAAAATGACTTGAAGTAGATTGATTAGAACTATAGTAAGTTTGGATACTTAAAATCCATAATTAAATTTGCCTTCTATCAAGAGTTCAATGAGAAGTATAGAAAACACAGTCATAAAATAAACATACACTCTAGCTCCATTTTCCAGTCTAGCACATGATAGGTATACAAGAAATATACAATAATCAGTCAACAAAAAAAATGTCTTGGCCAAAACTGTATTTCCATGGAAGAAAGTAGTAACAGTCAAAGTCACTTGTGAATAATTTGACTTACTCTATAAGGTACAGTTGGTTTGCAAAATAAATCACATCCTTAATTTCTGCATCAGGATTTTTTTTAAGGTTTTTTTGCCATACAGCAAGAATTTGGAAGTAATATGATAATACCTGATGGTCAAAAGTACTTTCTTTATGCTAGAAACTCAAAATCCATAATTTGTGTTTTTAGCTGTAACCCTTACCCTCCTGTATCTGCCAATAAACACTGTTTGTTCCACGTTGACTCTCATTTCCTGTGCCATAATTCCATCTTCATTCTTTTGTACTCCATATAATAAAACAAACTCATATTCATCCTCATGTATTCAAAATGGCACGTAGGTGCAATTAGCTCTCTTCCATGATTCATGAATATTTGTTCCAAGAAACAGTTCCTATCAAAAATCAAATCCTTTTATTGAATTCATCAGTCACTTACCACAGACTTGAAGGTAACACATCCTTAAGTTATCCAACCGCAAGGAAATCTGACAATCTAAAATTGCTTCAAGTTTTTCAAGATTTGTTCACATTGCTATTCTCAAATATACAACATCTGGGTATATGACATTGAAAGAATTTGTGGAGAATCCCCTGCATAATTATTTAAAACAGCAAAAAAGACTTGTTAACAGGAAAGGTAATCCAATTAGAATAATTTGCATTTGCAAGGCATAAGCTATCATGATGATTCACTTTGACTTTCACCTTCTCTTACCTCCTATGATACAGGCAAGGAATCTGAACAAATATTGAAAGACCACAAATCTCCAGGGAAGGAAAATGAACTTAGGTTCATTCTGAGAGTTATTCTTTCTACAGATAAAAGTCAATTACTCTAGTTAGCTGCTCTGAGAATGAAAAGAGATTTAAATGACAAAAGAAAAAGTGAAGAATTTGAGTTTTTTTTTTCCAGTAGGCAACTCCTTTTCATCTGTCAAAACTTTTCTAAATTGTATACACTTTAATGCTATTAAATCATAATATCTTGCTTTAAGAGATGCATAAGAAATTATATTGTGAAAGCAAAGCAATGCATACCCTAAGATGTAGCCAGCAGAGTATTTCAACCTATTCTGTACTGTCTAACTCAGATCTTGAACTCAAAAAGTGAGTCTGTTTCTTCACCCTCACTTAACAGAGAGGTGAACACACTGTCAACACTCAATTAATAAACAATGATGCAAAGTCCTGAGAGGAAATTTGTGGTCCACTCCTGGACATCCTTCGCTTTGGCATGACTCACTTGTGTAATGACAGATCTGGCTGGTGTTCCCACTGAAATGATGAAAAATATCTGACACTTCACTCAAGTAGGGGGTAAAATCCTCTGTATGAGGAACCACCAGCTTACCAAAGAAGTAAGCAGGGGGGAAAACAACTTCTTTTCACTGCTTGTCAAAGACAGTAAAATTGTACATAGCTTTTGATAAAACCTTGAGAGATGTGTTGAGAAGGATTTATGTACTCTTACATCCAAGTGGGTTTTTCCAAGACACTGGATGTTCCCTGGAAAAATTAGAGACTTAAAGATTAACATGGCATTGCATAGTAACCAGGCACTTACTAAACACCAGGTGTATAGATTACGATGCATAATTGAACTTTTAAAAAAATTCCAGCCACTATGTGCTGATTTTCAAACATATAAGCAAACACATGAGAAAAATGGACAGTTTTTTTTCTCTCAAAATAAAGATAACTTTTGCTTTTGCTGTTGTGCTTCTGAAAGAGATTTAAAGAAGAGAATTCTGGAATTGAAATGTACAAACTTATCTTTTGTTTTACACAGTTTCATTTAAGAGGCAACAAAACTGATTATGTTTACCAGAATAGCACATGGTAAACATAGCAAATAAAATAAATCGTGAACTTATCAAAATAGAACCATTAATTTATCTAAAGTAAATATTATTTTAGAAGTAAATTTTAATCTAGGTATGCCCTTCTCTGAGAACTGCCTCCACAACTATGAGGCTATTTTGTTAGTGCCCCTTGTCTTCCTCTGGCTAAAGTTGACTCGACCAAAGGTGGGCACCTGCCCTGTTCAGATTTCCTCTTCCATTATTTGAAATTAAGAACATGGAATGCCAGTGAGTCAATTATCAGCAGCTGCGCACAGAGACAATGTGACTGCATGGCTGGAGCAGCCAACTCCCGTCACAAAGGAAGTGAGAGAAAACGGGAAAGAAAAAGTGCTCAAGAAGAAACCACAAGAAACCATGTAAATTCGAAGTCTGAAAATATAGTTGCCTTTTTTTCTGATGTCTTTCTGGTTTCACATGTCTTGCTATTTAATTTCTTGATTTTTGTATAATAGATCCCTCTTTTTGTTTAAACTAAAAGAATGGATATTCTAGTGTAACCAGAAAGGATTTATCAAACTTATTTTGTATGTATTAAGAAGGTGTAATGAAAGGCACTCTGAAAGGCATTGTGGGAAAGCTGATGAATAAGAAAAAATTTTTACTCTGAAGGCAAACATGTTTTGAAGTAAAGTGTAATTCATTCTGTTTTAATTGCCACATAAGAGGCATGGGATGTACTTGAGGCACAGATGATTTAAGTATTAGTGCTACAGTGAGAAATGCTGCAGTTGAATCCTGCCATTTACCAGCTGTGTGCCTGTTAATCATAAAATGGTATTAATAACAATAGCTACCTTTTAGTAAGGGTACAGAAAATGCTAGCTGTTATAATTCCAGAAGAACAGTCAAAGAAGTGGTAATTGTAATTTGGAAGAAAGTTGTGGTTAGAATTCACAGAGGGTGACATTTGAGCTGAGTACTGGAAGATGCAAATTAACTTCAGATGTAAGAAAAGATATTCTAGGCAGGGTAAATTGAATAAGCAAAGAGAGATGTGAAAATATATATGAAAGAGGACCCAAAAACCCGGAATTATTTTTTTGGAGGATGGGCCTCTTGTAGCACAGGTTTCCTCCGCTAGATAAGTGTTCTAGGAACCCGTCGTCATCACTGTATCAGCTAGCGTTGTTGTGAGTTGAGAGGCTGTGTTCAGCTTCAGTGAATTCTTTTTTGGAGATTCTTCAAAACATGTCCCCATTTCATGATGAGTGATTTAGGAGTGCACCTGCCCACACCGCACTGAGTGTTCAGCAGTTTTTGATTAAAAATTGCATGACTCCCGTGCCCCACCCACCATATTCCTACTCACCCGATCTTACTCAGAGCAACTTTTTTGTTTGTCTCCCTGGATTTAAAAAGTCCTCAAAGTGAAACATTTTGCCGATGTGGAAGAGGTGAAACAAAAAATGGCAGAAGCACTAAAAGGCATCAAAATTGACAGATCCAAAAACTGAGCAGTGAAAAAAAGCATCTCAATAGGTGTCGGGCATCAAACGGAGATTATTTTGAAGGCAACTGAAGTTTAAACAATAAGAATAAATATACAATTTGTAATAAATGAATTCCAGATTTTTGGGAGTCCTCCTTGTGTAGCTACATTGCCTACAAAAAAGAGTTGCAGGAGTTGTAGAGGGTGATGCAGTTGAAAAAAACAAGTGGTAAAAGTCTTTTAGTGTCAAATAATGAGAATTCAACATTATTCTGAAGAAAATAATCAAATGTCAAAGACCACTCTTTTAAAATTAGAGAAAAGCAGTCATGTCTGTTTTTTAGGAAAATAAAAATATTGAAATATGAAAATTTTGAGGACAGAATAAAGACAATGAGATCAGTTATAGTGCTTTTACTGTAGCCCTGGAATTTTCCCTTAACTACAACATGATGGTTCTTACATCAAGAGGAATACAAAGTTGATTTCTGCATTTGAGGACCAGATGTTTAAAATACCTAGGCTTACCCAAAGGCCATTTTATTCATGAATTTCTACATCTAAAACATATGTTCCACTCTTTAACACCCAGTTCAAGATACCCAGGGGGAAGAAGCCATCCAAAAATGGGTTTCCTATATCCAGGCCCTAATAATAGATAACAGATCTGCCTTAATGCCCCATATCCAGGATTTACTAGAAGTTCCTTAAACCACACCTGGCATATCAAAGACTGGCACTAGAAGAATATTCTATTTATTTATTATTTACCTTCTGATTTTTCCCAGGATGGTGTTTGAGGCACTGTACCCTGAAGAATAAATGAGTACATCCTACAGTTCTCTTGAGAAGCAAGAACTACCATAAAGGAAAATACTTCTAAGTTGCAGGCCCATTTCAGATTCCTGTACTCAGGATGTCATCCTCTGGGAAATTCATGCAGGCTTACATTTTAGTACTTTATAATGAGTAATGGCAAAAGAATAAAATAAAGGATTAGATTGAAGGTGATTTGAGTTCAGCTAAGCAAAAGATGAAAGAGACTAAGATGGAGTCTTGTGCCCAAGAAAATAGTGGAAAGAGGGAAACTGAATTGAGTCAGTGATTACAAAAAAAGAGTTTTGCAAAGAGGAAGCAGATAAAAAAGAGTCAGAAAAAATAATGTAAAAAGAAAAATGTTTCCTACAGGGCCATAAAAAATAAATACAACAAAATCCCCATAGGATTTTTTATAGAAACCTACAAACTTGATTCTAAATTTGTATTCATATATAGAAGGCCTACTGTAGGCAAAACAATTTATTTTATTTTAAGAATGTGGGGTACAATTCAGGATAAGGTATACTAATTCAAAAAAATTTGGAAAACTTATGCCACCTGATTTCAAGATTTATTATTAGGTTACCAATCAGAACAGTATAATATGGGCATAAATATAACTAAATATACTAATTAAACAAAATGAAACTCATAATTTTACCCAGACAAATGTGGTTGATTGATTTTTTTTAGAAAGGGGCAAACATAATTCAGTGAAAAAAAGATAATCTTTTTAATAAATGGTGCTAGAACAATTGAATATTTTTATTAAAAGAATCTTTAAAATTTGAACTCAAAATAAATTGTAAATCTAACTGTAAAACCTACATTACAAATTTCTAAAAGAAAAGCTTTGTATCTTGAGTTAGAATATTTCTTAAATCAACTCCAGGTAGGGTGCAGTGGCTCATGCTTGTAATTCCAGCACTTTGGAAAGGCAAGGTGGGAGGATTGCTTGAGGCCAGCAGCTCAAGACTAACCTGTGCAACACAGTGAGGCCTCATCTCTACAATAAAACAAAACAAAAAAATTTTTTTAAAGATTAAAATACAACTCCAAAATCATGATCCATAAAAGAAAACAATACATTTTATCAAAATTAAGAACTTCTGGTTTTAAAAAATAAGTTGTTAAAACAATAAAAAGACATGCAACAGACTATAAAAAAATGCAAATCGCCGGGCTCGGTGGCTCAGCCTGTAATCCCAGCACTTTGGGTGGCTGAGGTGAGTGGATTGCTGAGCCTGTGGGTTCGAGACCCGCCTGGAGCAGCGAGAGCTCATCTCTACCATAAATCAAAAAATCAGCCGGGC